>NC_081569.1:15100341-15190074 GCF_022355385.1 Mustela nigripes
GGAGAGAGGCAGGCAGAGAGAGAGAGGAGGAAGCAGACTCCCTGCTGAGCAGAGAGCCCGATGCGGGACTCGATCCCAGGACCCTGAGATCATGACCTGAGCTGAAGGCAGCGGCTTAACCCACTGAGCCACCCAGGTGCCCCTGTAGCTTGCATTTCAATGAAAATGTTTACCTAAAAAAATATACAATACCAAGTTATGAAGCTGAAAGTTACTTTTTCAAACCATCAGTAAGAAAAAAAAAAAAGGAAGGAAGGAAAGAAGGAAGGAGGGAAGGGAGGAAGTAAGAAAGGAGGGGGAAAGAGAAAGAAAGAAAAAAAGAAAGAAATAAAAGTTTGATCAACCATGTTAGAAGAATGACTAATTAACCTATCCACCTCTATGGAAAATTGTTTGATGAAAGTGCTGACACATGAAAAGCCAATCAACAACCAAAAATAAATAAATAAATAAATAAAAACCAAACAGGAAAACAATGTTAGAGAAGTGTGTCAGGTTCCTCACTGATAAAAGTATGATGTTATTTTTCCTAGAAAAGTTCTTGTATCATTTAGGATGGTTTTAGTTGTACATCACAGAAAAACAACTTTTATCCGTTGAAACAGAAAATGGAACCAGGAGCTCATCTAAGCAGAGGATCAGAGGGGACAGACTTAGGGTTACCTGGAGCCAGATTCTTCTCTGTGCTTTTCTGTACCTTGCGTTTAATTTCCCCGTGCATCTAGATACTGTGGTGGCCCTGATGATTTCGGGGTACATGTCCGGTGATGGTGAGAAATGAACTAGCTCCTTTTTAAGAGCAGGAAAGAATGTGTCCCCAATATCCAACATCTCATTAGCCTGAATTGGACCAAAAGTCCCATCTTTAAATAATCTGGAAATGAGATTAAAATATCCTCCAAAAAATCAAACCCACCCTTGAAGGTGGAACTCCGCCTCTAAAGCAAGCAAAAGGCTATATGAGGGTGGGCTGGGGATTTGATGAAATCTGAGGAGATGTTAAGGAGTAGAACAGGATAATGAGCAGTGAGCACCTCAAGCAGTCATCAGGGTCCTCTAGGACACACCAATGCAACAGCCATTCAACAACCTCATTCATTATAGCCCGCCTCATAATTTTGTTTTATTCACTAGGATATTTTTGTCTATTTCTTACCTGTTGAGAATAGTGCCTTGAATTACTGTATGCAATTAAGCATCTTTGACTAAGAATTGTTTAAAATCTGGACATACCTTTGAGTATGTATTTTAAAGCCCATTTGGTATACTTAAATTCTTGTATTAAATCATTTTATGAAATACATTCACTTTTCAAGTTATATTACAGCTTTGGTCATGTTTGTGCATTTCATGCAGGCCTTTGGTTTCTTAATGTCTTTCCATTGCATTGAGTGGTTTGCACATGTCCTGCCTTAACACACCATATATTTTTTTCTTGGAATAGTTGAAGGCAATGTTCAGAGGGAAGACTTGGGATAAAGTTACCTGGAAGAACAGACAACAGCCACAGATTAAACAAAACAAACCAAAAAAAGTTTGGATTTGGATTGAACTCTCCTGGTAAGCTCAGAATCCTGGGATTTTTGGTCAATGGGAGTTAGAATTCCCAAAATGAGCTTTAGGATTTTTAAGCAGCTTCTTAGCCATGGAGCAATCATCAGTGTGATTCTTTTACATCATCAGTTCAGGAAACTTACTCTGGACCTCAGCTAAGATGTAGATATTCATTAACGACTCTGTAATTCAATAACAACAGTACACAGTATCTGACTTCATTTCTTACTTGCAATAAACAAGAAAAATCTACCAAACTCCCTGATTTTCCTTTCTTACAGCTCGTTCTCCTGTTACCTGCTTATCACAAAGTGTTCTTATATGATCAACCTCACTTTTCACAGATAGGTGTATGCACATAAAATTAGAGATAGCAAAACAAGATTAAAAACGTAATTCTTTCGATTCAAAATATCCATTTTTACAAAATAATTTACATTGTTTAAATAACGAACTTTCTTATACATGTGAAATATAATTTTATTCATAAAATTATATTTACAGGTAAAATCAGTGTCCATTGATTTAATGTTCCACACACCCCCTAAAAATCTAAATTCCATAACAAGATGAAAGCAAACATACTAATTATATTCTAGAAGCTAATATCATTCAAACTTCACCATCTGAATTTTGTAAAAAAAAACAAAAAACAAAAAACAAAAACAGAACAAAAACAAAAAACAAAAACAAAAAAACACCCAAACAAAACAAAACAAGTTTTCTTTTTGAGATATTGTTTCAACACAGCCTGTGCTGTCTGGGAATGAAATATCAGGTCACTGAGAAGTTTCAAAGAGATCTCTAAATTTCTATAGGCCCCAAAATGGAAAGGACTATATATAAACTCTTCACAAAATGGTGAAGATGAGTAAGTCTGAATCTGCTCATACAAAGTGTAGAACCACAGCCTGAAACTGAATGATGATTTTTGAAATAACAGCTTTGTTGCCTCCCCGTGCTACGGTGCTGGAGACAGCACATACTACAGATCTGGGTAAAACTGTTACAGATCTTGGCTGCAATTTATTAGCCCGGTGTCTTTGGAAAAGCCATTGCACCTCTGTCCGCCCCTACTTCCTCTTTTCCATAACGGTCATGATCTGGCAATTGAATATCCCCTGGGATCAGCGGGACCCACAAGTTTCACCACCACCACCACCAGTTAAGGTGTGACTTGGGTCCAGCCCTTTGACCTTCTCAACCGTTTGCTCATCCACAAAATGGGAGTGATGCGTCACTTGCAGAGTTTCTTAGATTTCAGGAGGAATATACGGTTCCTAGCGCAGTGGAACCCAAAGAAACCTGGAACGCAGAGGCATTTGATGGTGCCAAGTGGCCTCTACCCCCGCCAGGAACTAGCAATATGGAGATGGAAAACCCCGCAGCAGAGCCTCTGACTGCAAACAACTCTCCAAAATAGGGCTGTTGGAGAGATTAAATAAGATAGTGTCTGGAAACATGCTTAAGACGTGTGAACGCTCCATGCATGTTACTTTCCTCCCCGCTTTTTCTATTTATTTGATGAAAATTGAGTCCTGGGTCTCAAAGGATCCACATAGGAAGGAATGCTTAATGAGAAAGAGACTACATAAGGAATTTACACAACTTAAAATTTTACACCCAATTTTGTTTGTTTGTTTTGTTTTAAACTGTTGCAGGGTGTGTGGGGATCAATGTCATTTTCTGGGCATCTGTGGCCCAAGCGGTTTCATTCCCTCTGCCTTCCAGGGTGTTCTCCACAGCCTTAGGACGATGTTATCCATCAGGGGAGAGTCGAGTGGCCTGTCAGAGGGTACGCGCGCACACCCCCCATCCTGCACCTTGCACGTTCGGAGTCGCGGAGCGCGCGGAGCTCTCCGTCCCTGTTGCCGGTCACAGCAACCGGGAGGTGCGGCGGGACACCGTCGGGACACAGTTTCGGGGCGGGGCAGCTGCAGAGTCTGGCCCCCCTCCTCTCCCCACGCCCCCGGCAACCTGACTTGGAAAGGAGGCGGTGCAGGGTGGTGAGGGCCTGGCTGGGATGAGAAAGGGCCGGGGCTCCTCCCCGGGGCTCCCGCTGCCCTCGTGCTGTTGCTGGTGGTCGTATTAGCCGCAGAATAGTCGTGGTGGCGCGGGAGTCGGGGCAGCAGCGGCCTTAGCCTTGGCCCTGGCAGCGCGAATCCCACCAGGAGCAGCAACGAAGAATATCCTTCTCCAGGGAAGATGGTCTAAAAGGGTTAAGAATCCGAGGACGGCGACAATAGGGACGGGCGGAAAACCCCGAGCGGAGTGGAGGGGCAGCCAGAAGCCGAGGGGGTGGCTGGGGAATAATAAAATAAGAGGGAAGCTAAACCAGTGACCCTTGTCGGCAGTGAAAAGCGGCAGATTAGAAAATGTTTCATGCTAATTTCCATGGAGATTTCTTTAATTTATCGAAGATTGCTTCCCGGCTCGCCCGGCGCGCGCCGGCCCTGTCCTCTGCGGTCGCGGCGCCCGGGCTGCTGGGCCCCGCGCGGGTCGCTCGGGCGCCTCGGACGTCTCTATCAGCCGCGCCCGCCGCCCGCGCCCGGCCCCGCGCGCCGCCCCGCGCCGCCGCCGCCGGCTTAGGATGCTTGTCACATGATGGCTTCATCGGGCCCCTCGCCTCCTGATCCTTTCAAGCTCTTTCTCCTGCCTGGCATATCAAAGGAGATTTGTGGGTCACCGAGCCGGGACGCGGCGTATAAAGTCATCAGCCTACCCGGCACCACCTCGATCATTTGCCACATTGTTCTTGCAACCGGCCGCGGGTGGTTGGGGTCCTTTAATAACTGGGTTAGTAGTGAGGCAAGAAAAAAAAAACAAAAAAACCCCAAAACACGTTAGCTTTTAAAGATACAAAAATTTGTATACAGGTACGCTTGCGATGACGAACCCTGAGCAACGTGCAGAATTGTGGAATTACACTCTGCAGTACCCTTGAAACGAGCATGAACCTGTATGCGAACTACACTGGAATGAAAATTTAAACACTTAAACTCCTGAAACCACTGTGGCGCTGGCTGTTAACTACCTAGAAAGTAATGAGGAATTCAAGAAGATAAAGAAAAAAATGTATAAAAATGTAAGAACTTAATAAAAATATATGGGAGGAGACAGGCTGATAGTGTTATCACACTCTCCCAAATGACATTAATTAGCAGCATAAGATAAAAGAACACAGATGACTTAACATTTTTTTTTTTACAGAATTCTGATGAGTCCTTAGGAATACTATTTTCTTTGTATTTTTGAATTTGATGAACAATTTGTATTTTTTTTAATTTAAAGAACACTTTAAATATCAAACCCTGGGCTAATTTGGCCACAAAATTACACGCTGCACAATCTTTTTTATACTTGTCTGCATGCACAAGCCTTGAGAAAAGATTAAGTTGACCAAATAATTGAGATTCAGACTTTTCACTATAAATGTGGTTACATGTGGACAAACCAGTGGTTATGTACATACAGTGTAGTACATAATCTCCAAAATAAACCCCAGAGATGGGCTCAGTATTTTAATGAGTTTCCACGTAAAGATTGCTCTTCTTTGCAGAATTACGTAGGACAGATACAATTGTTTCTTCCTACCTTCTCACTCCTTTCTCTTCCTGCTTTATTCAGTTCTCTTAAGGCAGGCAATGGGCACAATTCCCGCAGAAGCTACAGTGAAAGCCGGCTTCCCTAGAAATTCCCTGTAAATTCACTATAAATTCCCTAGAAATTTTCTTGGAGCAAGACAGTTCTGCAGTCATTTTTGATCAAAGACTCTTCAGTGGTTCTAGATGTCCATACAGTGTGCATTCCTTTTACTGTGCTTCTCCTATACCTAAATTTATACTTTCAAGCCTGCATTTCATAGACTTTCTTTTTTGCAGTCATGATTGTTACACTTTAGTAAGTCCAATCTTGAAAGGTTAGAGCAAGTTGCTTTGGCATTAATTATCTGTTGTAAAAATCAGCCTATAAAAATGGAAGTGTCCCCTTAAAATCTTGTCTCATGATAGGACATAAATTGGAGAGGTGTGTTTGGGGAAATACAAAGTGGCCTTTGCATTAAAACTCAAAAGGAGTTCTTTTTTTGTAATAAATGTAACTAAATGTAGCAAACAAATAATGTATCATCTACAATGTATTCTATAAGATGTATGTATATATATGTGTGTGTGTGTGTGTGTGTGTGTGTGTATATATATATATATATATATATATATATATATATATATATGATGTATATCATATACTATACCGGGAGAAATAGAACTTCTGTTTCATGCATAGATAAATTCATCAGTACTATAATTCAGCTAAAGAAAAGTTCTTAAAGCCCCTTTCCAGAACTTTGCTGTTTAGTTACTAGAAATCATTCCGGGCTGAAATGATAATTATGTGACATTCATGTCACCATTTCTCTCTCCCATGCCATGGCAGAGGTTGGCAAGGAATCCTACTCTAATCCACCTGGGTTTCAATAGAGGCTCCAACCTACCAGCCAGGACCCCAGGGCCTATCCATCATGTGAACTCTGTTTGCCATCCCTAATCCAGGTCAACAAGCATATTTTGTGACTGGAACTACTAAAACTGTCCCTTACTACCAGTTCTTAAATATTAAGAATATGAAGTTTTTATTCCATGACTCCTATGACAAGAAGATTCATTTAAAAAATTATTTATCTGAGAAAAAGAGTGAAAGAGAGAGAGAGAGCATGAAGGAGGGGTGGGGGTGGTGAGAGGGGAGGGGAAGAGGGAGAGCTGGCAGGGAGGGAGAGAGAGACTCTCAAGCAGACTCCCTGATGAGTGTAGATTCCCAACTCAGAGCAGATCTCAGCACCCAGAGGCAAAATCAAGAGTTAGATACTTAACTGATTGAGCTACCCAGGTGACCCACCAAGAAGGTTGACTTTATGTGTCCTCCAACCCCAAGTGATTTTGAACAGATGTGTGACTCTGCTTTGCTGTTCCACTTTGATGATACTCAGAGTCCCATCTGTGGAATATAGAGACGCTTTAGATCAGTCCTGGGATCTGGAAGCTTTGCCTTGAAAACTGGATTTGGATTTCAAAAATGAGAAAAGGCATTACCATTTCTAATCAGCTGCCACAGTCACTTTCTGTCTACAGTTGTTAATCACATGGTTACAAATATTCACTTAAGATCTGTGATCCATAACCAATTATAATATTTGTAATAATTGTGTAATAAAAATCCTTCTTTCTAGCTAACAAAATGCAGATAGGCTATTAAGGAGCCTGCCTTCCTTCCTTCCTTCCTTCCTGTCTTCCTGTCTTTCTGTCTTCCTACATACCTATGCTACACTGCTAGTGAGGCATGGTGTCTGTGGTAGATTTATGAATCCGGAAATGGAGCATATACATGGACTTGCAGAATTTGGGGTTTGATAACCCCTCAATCATAACAGTGGGCATGGATCACTGCTATAAAATGAAGTGTTAGCTGGTACAGTGGGGGAAAGTACCAACCTTTTGTTTCACTTTGTTCTCATTAAGCTCCTGTATTTAATATATAACTTGGTCTCTCATATTCATTTCTCTTTGCCCCCCGCCCCTCAAAATTTCAGATTACTCTTGCATTTAATTCCTGGCTTAATGACTATGTGTTCCCACAGGATCAAATACCATCATCCAGAGTTAAAGTTAGGAGGGATAGTAAGTGTTATATCATTAATTTCATAAATATGTAATAGTAAAATTAAGTGTTACCCAGTGCTGTCGGTGTTCTGCAAATTCCTTCGTGTATGCCAGAATATATTAACTGACCATGTGCCTGGGATATGAGATATTCACACTCTGTAAGAAGATTTTCCAAAAGTGATTTCACCTCCTTTGTTTAAGGGTTGTATGGATTGTCAAGATAGGAAATGAGCAAGGAGGATTTTACATCACATCTTAGTGCCCAAACCAGATATGTCACCACTTTCCACTGCTGGTGGAAACATTCTTAGTAGACTCAGAATCCTTATGACACACTTTCATTCTTGCATTAATACTGATGAGAGCTGAGGTATAAGCCAGGAACTATTTATTAGTGTCTTAATGCAGATGATGTAACCCAAATAATCTCAATATTCAAACACAATTTTAGAAGCTTTAGCTCTGCTTGCCTTATTGGATAATCCTATTTTTTTTTTTAATCTATTTTGGTTATCTGCAGAGTTCTCTTTGGTCAATGTCAATGCCATGTCCAGTCTTCCTTGCTTAAATTTCTTGGAGTTAAAAGAAAGAAGGAAGGAAAGAAAGAAAGAGAAAAAGAGAGACAGAAAGAAAGAAAGACAGAGAAAGAAGAAAGCAGTAGCTTGGTCAAAGACACGGGAGATACTGGGAGCAAACAATAGGGAGGAAACATTGCTGTAACTAAGGTTTTTAAAATTCCCAGTACAATCTGTGTGTTTTACCCCTTCTCCATTACTACCTCCCTTACTCTATCTCTTCAACCACCAAAAATATAAAAACAAACAATACAACACAACACACACAAAAAACAAGCTTTTGAAGATTGACCAAAAATAGTACCCCAATGCCCAGAAACAGCACATGGAACTCATTTAATTACTTTCAGAACCCTGAGAATAGATGTGTACTGAGAACAGAGTTCTGCAAATAGACCCTGCCTAGTGTCTTACTCATAGGCCAGGCTTTTCCAGTCCCGGCACTCCTGAATTTTGTTTTGGATAATTCTTGTTGTGGGTCTGTTCTGTGCATTGTGAGATATTTAGCAACATCTCTGCCTTGTAACCCACCCCCGCCACTCCTATTGAGACAATCAAAAATGTCCCCCGGAATTGCCAGATGTCCCCAGAAGTTGCCAAATATCCTCTGGGGGAGCAAAACAACATTGTGTTAAGAAGCATTACTCTAAAGTATTTCTCATCTCTTCCCCTATTCTCCATCCTTCCCTCCTTACATCTTAAGTGTCCCCAGACCTAGTATACATCAGTTTCTATGACCTTCTACCTAAGTTCCGTGGAGTTCTCTTCCTTTTTGAGGACAGAAGCTCAGTCTGGCTCTTACCTATGCTTCTAGCTCAGTGTCCAGCAGAGGAGAAAAAAGTATACTGGAGGCGGATGCTGGGCGAATGAAGGTGGTGCACCAAATTACAGGTGTACTTCGCATCCACTAAACCCCCTTTTCTGACCTGGCCAAACGCCAAAACAATCTCCCCTTTCTTCGTGAATCTGAGGGCCTTTTTTTGAGTCACTTTTCACAACTGGTTCCCCAGCAGCGTAATGAAGATTGTAATTTCGAAGGTGACTGGCTGCTTTCTTTGGCTGTTCTCTTCCCAAAGAACTCATTTAGGAATTTGGGTTGATAAAAATGTCAGCTCTGCCTGGTGCCTTTCTTTTCAATATGGCATATTTCCCTGGTCCCCAAACCTTGGGGAAAATGCTCCTCTAGAGAGCAGGAGGAAGAGGAAGCAGACCCCTCCTGGTGCCAATGTTCCCTGCCCTGTTCTCAGAGCAGTCTGCTTGCAGAGAGAAAGCACACTTGGCAGGCAGCGAGGCCTTTCTGTGGGTGCGCGCAGGAGATTTTCAACCACAATGGCAAGCTTGCACCTTGCGTCTGGCTCCTCTCCTGCTTCATTAAGATTTTTCTATTCTGTTCCCTCTCGCATTCTTCTTGGGAAGTGGGCCATTTCAAAAGGAGTGAGATGACTCTAATTTTGTGTTTTCAAAAGGCACACAAGCAAAATTTGGATACATGTGGATGTGTGGACCGTGGATCAGTAGCGTTGACTCACAAACACTCTGAAGACAATGCTGTCTGAGTAAGATGCTTGCTCTCCTCTAGTCCAGGGGCCTCCCCTTCTTCTTGGCCACGGAAATGTCTCAGCAGGGGATGTAGATTTAAAAACAAAACAAAACAAAACAAAACAGTAAAGGCACACTGGAAGAGAGAAGTTTAGTGTAAACAAGGCGTAAAAAAGTAAGGAAAAAGAGTTTCTGTCTTGCTTCTGTACCTCCCCCCTACCTTGCCAGCTTACCAAAAGGGGTCAAATAGCCTCTTTAGGGGAAGATCAGAAGCTGAGACAGGGTCTTCTCCCCATGGTCTTGAGTGAGTGTGATAGTTCAGTCTTCTTGTGCCCAATCTCACCATATTTGTCAAAAATGCAATGAAATGTAAGCGAATGAGCCATTTCCAAATTGCAGGCAATCCAGAGGGCCCGATGTTAAGTAACATAACTAAGTAACTAAGTAGCAAAAGACCTCATCCACCCTTGAGACACAGGGGAAATCTGTGAATCTTAATGATCATTGATTAATGTTTATTGAACATATACTATGTACTAAACTATGGAGCTAAGAGCATTGTAAGCATAGTCTCATTTTATCACCATAGTCACCTATGATTATCCTCCATCCACAGGAACAGCAGAATGAGATAGAGGGGTAATTTACAAGAACCCAACAAATGGAGTTCAATTTGGTTGTTCATTTTTTTTTTTCAATTAAACTTTAAATGTTGAGATAATTGTAAATTCACATATAGTTATCAGGAATAAAAACTTAGAGATTTGTGATCTTGTATACCCTTTGCCTGGTATAGCCTTTCCCACCAGTTCATGGTAACCTCTTGCAAAAATTGAGCACAATATCACAACTGGGGAATTTATATTAAAGCAGTCCACTCATCTTATCCAGATTTTCTAGCTTTACAAGTTTTTATTTTTTTCTTCTCTCTATGTGTGTGTCTGTCTCTCTGTCTCAGTGTGCATGTTTGTGTGTTTTGTGCATTTAGTTCTTTGCCATTTTATTATATCTGTAGATTCATGTATCAACATCAGAGTCCAGATACAGATACAGAATGTTTCCATCCCCACAGAGATCCATTGTGCTACTCTTTGACAATCATACCCACTTCCTTCCTGCTTCTAACCCCTCCTCGGCCCCATGCAACCACTCACCTGGATTTCATCTCTATAATTTTGCCATCACAAGAATGTTATATAAATGGAACCATACACTGAATAACATTTTGAGATTGGCTCTGTTCACTCAGCTTCAGTCTCATAGGATTCACCCAGGTGTCGAATGTATTTATTATCTTTTTTCATTGCTGAGTAGTATTCCGTGCTGTGGATGGACCACAGTTTGTTCAACCATTCACCCATGGAAGGGTACCTGAGCTGTTTCCAGTTTGTGGCTAATAGGAATTAAACTGCTAGGGACCTGTATACACAGGTTTAACATCAACATGTCTTTTTATTTCTCTGGGATAAATACCAGGAGTATGATTGCTGATCCACATGATAATTACATGTGTGGTTTTATAAGAAAATGCCAAATGCTTTCCAGAGGGGCTATATAAGTCTGCAGTTCTACCAGCCATGTGTGAGTGATCTGGTTTGTCCACATCTTCACCAGCTTTGGGTGTTGCTATTATTTTTAATTTTAGTCATTCTGACAGGTCTGTAGTAATACTTTATTGTGGTTTTAATTTGAATTTCCCCAATGGCTAATGATGTTGAACATTGTTTCATGTTGTCTATTTCAGTAAATAACTCTTCAATTTTAAAAATGTCTCTAGCTCCCTCCATTAACTGGAATTTTTAAATAGATAACTATGTATATGAGTCAAGATGTAAAGGAGTCTATAATCTGTTATTTGGCAGATGGTACTCTGAAGAAGATAAACAAGTTGCAGTCAAAAGAATTCATGGGAGCCAGTGCCACATGGTCTTTACTGATCTTTTGCTTTGTACAAGGCTGTAATGTAAGCAGTGGGAAAAAATGTGTGTTTGTGTGTGTGTGTGTGTGTGTGTGTGTGAGTGTGTATTTATATATTTATACACATATATAAATACATATACACACATACTTTTGACTATGCAGTATATATTTTATATATATATATACTTGTGACTACACAGTATACATAGTAAAAAATATAATATTATATATTAATTTAAAATGGTAATTATTGGGACACCTGGGTGGCTCAGTTGGTTAAGCAGCTGCCTTCGGCTCAGGTCATGATCCCAGCGTCCTGGGATTGAGTCCCACATCGGGCTCCTTGCTTGGCAGGGAGTCTGCTTCTCCCTCTGCCTCTGCCTGCCATTCTGTCTGCCTGTGCTCACTCTCTCTCCCTCTCTCTCTCTGATGAATAAATAAAAAATCTTTAAAAAAAATAAATAAAATGGTAATTATTATTATGCTAATATATAACATAATAATTATAGTACTATATAGTACTAATATCTTAATTATATATATTAGTTAATATATATTATAAAATACATAATATGCACTATATATTAGTTTATATATATTTCAAGAAACACATTTACAAAAACCCAAGAACATTTGGAATATTATTAATTATAAAGAGAAATCTCCTGGTGTATTTAGGTTTCTGTTTTGTTTTCATTTTAATAAAAACATGCTTCTAAATGCTTGTCGTGGTATATGGATCTGTGGTGCAGTTTGAAGGTTTGTTTCTTTGTGTTTTTCTATAAGGGGACATTTCATTGTGGGGCTCTCTGCCCTTTCACTATGTCTGGGTGATGTTGTCAGTCAGTAGACACACAGCCAGCAGTGTGTCTCCGACACAGAGCTTCTCATAATCTGGCAAATTCCCCCACTATTTTCCTTTATTTCAAAACTGTGCTATGTTCTTGGTGTTTTGGGCAATCCTCTAATTACCATCTAGAGAGCCAGGTCAATACCCTGTCTAGTGAAATCATGAGATAAAAATAGCACCTACATTAGGATAAGGCAACTCACAGCATGACCTAGAGCTGGTTATATAACACATCTGAGCCCACGTTTCTCAGCCGGGACTCAGGAATGAGACTATGGATTTCATAGCATAGCTGTGAGGAGTAAATTCAATGACAACGCTCAATGTCAGACACAGACTTCTCTCATAGTAATCACCCCCTTCCTACTCAGGTTCAGTTTCTGCTTTTTCTTACTTCTTGCTCCTGGCTTTACTTATTCTGATGCTCCACCAACAGCCGTCACCCATGTGGGGCATCCAGCCCCCAGTGAAGTCACTCAAGCATGTGTGGATGAGGAGATAAGTCCCTTGTGGCTCTCACACACCAGTCAACCTTTTCCCCAAGTACCTTGAGATTATTGTACAAGTCAGAGGATATAAAACCATTATTTTGGAAAACCAATTCATCTATCCCAAACCTCTTATGTTCCTTAAAACATTAAAACAGTTAAAAAAAAAAAAAAAGAAGAAGAAGAGAGAAACGACTGGCTAACTCTTTGACACATGCTACAACATGGATTAATCCTGAAGATATTATGCCTGATGTAATAAGCCAGACAGGGAAGAACAGATACAGTATGATTCAATTCATATGAGGTACTTAGAGTAATCAAATTCATAGAGTCAGAGAGTAGAATGATGGCTACCAGGGCTGGGGAGAGGAGAGGAGTTCGTGTTTAATGGTACAGAATTTCAGTTTTGTAAAATGGGAAAAATTCTGGAGTGGATGGTGTTGAAGTTCAATGGGAATGTAGTTAATGACACTGAACTGTACACTTAAAAATGGTTAATGTGCTCGGGGCACCTGGGTGGCTCAGTGGGTTAAGCATTGACCTTCGGCTCAGATCATGATCCCAGGGTCCTTGGATCAAGCCCCACACTGGGCTTCCTGTTCAGTGGGCAGCCTGATACTCCCTCTCCCTCTGCCTGCTGCTCCCCTGCTTTGCTTGCTCTCTCTCTCTGTCATATAAATAAAGAAAATATTTTAAAAATGGTCAATGTGGTAAATTTTACGTATATTTTGCCACAGCTTTTAAAAACTCTAGTATAATTAACAAATAGTGTTATTTTAGTTCCAGGTATAGAATATAATAATGCAATAATTCTATATATTATTCAGCTCTTATCACAATAAAGATACTCTTAATTCCCTCCACCTATTTTGCCCATCCCCACATTCACCTCCCCTCTGGCAACCACCAGTTTGTTTTCTATATTTAAGAGTCTGTCCTTGGTGTGTCTCTTTTTCCTTTGTTTGTTGTGTTTCTTAAATTCCACATGAGTGAAATCAAGTGGTATTTGTCTTTCATAGACTGACTTATTTCATTTAGCATTATGCTCTCTAGATCCATCCATATTTTTGCAAATGTCAGGATTTCATCCTTTTTTTTAAGGCTGAGTAATATTCCAGTGTGTGTGTGTATGTGAGTATACATATATATACATATACACCATCTTCTTTATTATTAATCAATAGACAGATACTCAGGCTGTTGTGATAGCTTAACTATTGTAAATGATGTTGCAGTAAACATAGGGGTGCACATCTCCTTTTGAGTTAGTGTTTTGCTTTGGGTAAATACCCAGATGCAGAATAACCAGATCGTATCTATTTTTACCACAACTGTTTTTAAAGATTTTATTTATTTATTTGAGAGAAAGAGAGAGTATGAGTGCAGGGAAAAGCAGAGAGACAAGCAGACTCCCCACTTAGTGCAGAACCCAAAACAGGGCTCAATTTCAGGACCCTGAGATCATGACCTGAGGCAAAGGCAGACAGTTAGCCGGCTGAGCAACCCAGGCACCTGAATTTTTACCACAACTTAAAAAAAGTAATTAATTTTAAAAAGTAGCTGTATCTGCTTGAACATCTGCAGTAGCCAAAACCTAACTTTTTCACCAGAAAATCCATGGCCATGACTTTTTAGATATAACATCAATGGCATGATCCATGAAAGGAATACTTCATAAGCTGGACTTCCTTAAAATTAAAACAGAAACAAACAAACAAACAAACTAAAACACTCTTCTCCTCTTCTAAAGACAATGTCAAGGTAATGAGAATACAAGTCATAGACTGGGAGAAAATATTTGCAGAAGATACATCTTATAAAGAACTGTTACTCAAAATATACAAAGAATTCTCTGAACTTAACAATGAGAAAAAAACAATCTGATCATCTTAACAGACACCTGACCAAGGAAGATACACCAGGACACTCTACTAACACACCAATTAAAATGACCAAAACTTGGAACGTTGACAACACCAAATGCTGGCAATGATGTGGAGCAACAGGAATGCTCATTCTTTGCTGGAAGGTTGCAAAATGGCACAGCCACTTTGGAAGACAGTTTCACAGTTTCTTACAAAATTGATCGTATCCTTAACAGATGATCTGGCAATCATACTCCTTGATAGTCACCCAGGCAAGCTGGAAACTTCTGTCTAGACAAAAACCTGCACACAGATATGTATAGTGGTTTCATGCATAGTTACTAAACCTGGAAGGAACCAAGTAACTTCAGTAGTTGAAGGGATAAACTGGGGCACATCCAGATGATATAATATTATTTGTATTAAAAAAGGAATGAGCTTTCAAGCCATGAAAAAATACAGAGGAATCTTAAATGCATATTACTAAATGAAAGAAGCCCATCTGAAAAGGCTACTTACTGTATGACTCCATACATGAAAAGATAAAACTATGGAGACAGTAATGAGATCAGTGGTTGGTAAGGGTTAAGGGAACGGGAGGGAAAATGTTCATAGCAGAGAGAATTTTTAGGGCGGTGAAAAGACTCTGTATGATACCACAATGATGAATACATGTCATTATCAAAACCCACAGGATGTATAATAGCAACAGTAAACCCTGTATACAAACTATGGGCTTTGGGTGATAATAATGTGTCAGAGTGGGTCTGTCAATTGTAACAAATGTACTGCTTGGGGTAGGGGGGCAAATGCTGATAATGAGGTGAGGGCTAGGCATAAGTGGGGACTGAGGTTATATGGGAAATCTCTGTACCTTTCCCCTAATGTTTCTGTAAGCTTGGAACTACTCTTATAAAAAAAAAAAAAAAGCAAACAAACAAAAAAACAACACTTCATTTTTTAAAAAAGATTTTATTCATTTATTTGACAGAGTTTGAGAGAGAGAGAGAGTGAGCACAAGCCAGGGGAGCAGCAGGAGAGAAGCAGGCTCTCCACAGAGCAGGGAGCCTAATGAGGGGCTTGATCCCAGACACTGGGATCATGAGCCAAAGGCAGACACTTAACCTACTGAACCACTCAGGGGCCCCTTAAAAAAAATGCTTACAAAATAATAACAATTGTGGGTTCCTGAAGTTTGGAAACCATTATTGAATTTGATTCTGAATTTTAACCAGAAACCCAAATGTTCCTGGTGTTTATATTCAATCAGAGAGACAATAAGCCAATACTTAACTCCTGTGGGTGTCAGGGAGTCACCATTGCCAAGCAAAAAAGGTGGGTTGACAGTAGGGTGGGGTCAAGGGAGGATGATGAAGAGATTAACCCCATCACCACTTCCTATGATGGGTCAAGAAGATCCTCATAGAATGATAAGTGAGGAGAGACTTCTGTGAAATCTCTGACCACAATCCAGGAAAAGTAATGTATAGATTTGCAAAATTTCTTTTAGTTTTTGCTGGATTTTTTTCATCATATGAAATATTATAGAATAAACAGCATTTTACTTGCTTTAGAGCAAATGACTATTGCAAAATGAAACAAAAGAGCCATAATGCAGGAAAAGTTTCCTTGCTATTCATTATAAAACACTGTGGTGGGGCACCTGGGTGGCTCAGTCAGTTAAGGGTCTGCCTTGCCTCAGGTCATGATCCCAGTGTCTCGGGATCCAGCTCTGCATCTGGCTCCCTGCTCAGCAGAGAGCCGGTTTCTCCCTCTCCCTCTGCCTGCCACTCTGCCTGCTTATGCTTTCTCTTGATCTCTCTGTCAAATAAACAAATAAAATCTTTTTTAAAAAGAATAAAATAAAGCACCATGGAATTACAAGGAATCTCTACCTTCTCTGTATATTCCAAACTTTTTAAATGTTCTTTTGCTTTTGTAATGAAAAAGAATTTCAAATATTTTCTTTTAAACTAAATACTCCATACAAAATGAATTTTTTTTTTCAACAGAGCAATTTGATCTTTCCCGGTTTAGATTCGAGGGATCGCTAAACACACAGTGTACTCGATCACAGAGCCAGTATGCTGGGGCAAAGCCGTCCTTCTGTTCAGTCTGCGGAACAACCCAGGCAGAAAGTAGGGTCTGCATTTTTTTCAAGTTTCTTTGGAAACTTCTTAATCTTTACCCAGTCCCTGACAGCAACAACAACAATTACAACAACATCCATAAACATGATTTAAAATGTAAGGGTGTCTGCCTTTGGCTCAGGTCAGTACCTCAGGGTCCTTGGGCTCTCTGCTCAGCAGGGAGCCTGTTTGTCCTCTCTCTATTCATTCTCTCTCTCTCCCTCTCTCAAATAAGTAACTAAAATCTTAAAAAAAAAAAAAAATGACAGATAATCAAGGAATGGTCAACCAGCTGTCTAAAGCTAAAAGAAATCCAGAGAGAGAGAGGAGAGAGAAAGGAGAGAAAGAGAGGGAGAGGGAAGAGAGGGAGAGAGAGAGAGAATCATTTCCCTGTTTTCAGATTAAGTGAAGTAGGATGTGCTCAGTTCCATTGTAGAATCATTCTCTCAAAGCTCATTCACAAAGTTACCTACGATATAGACAGTGGGGATAAAACAATTCTCCTTTAAGTGTTCTTCACCGACTTGAGTTTTATAGCTTAGCTGGGAATTGCATAGAGGACATAAAGCTCTCGCCTTCCAAGCCTAATAGAAATGAGGGAAGAAGTGCTGGATAGCCTTGAAGGAGCATCTTTTCTCTTGACATTTTCTGAGCACCTCGGAAGACTCAAGGGCTGCTTCAAGCTCAATACAAATCTGGTCTTTGCGATATTTATCTGCAATGGTTTCAGTCAAAGGGTTTCACACTACCTGTACCTGCAGGGGGGGTCAAAGGCTTCCACTGAGTTCTCTTTAGCCATTGGGCTGCTCTCTGATTATTTGGGAGTTTTACAACTAGAGTACATTCCATTTCATATTTTGTTTGAAAATAGCAAAATATAGATATTGATTTTCTTTCTTTTGAGCTTTTAGCTCCCCAATAAACCTTTATTATTTTTATTTTTCTCTGCACTGAGGTTTTCCAAGTTAATGCACTCACTCAGAAATGTTAAGTGTAAACCAGCAGCATGCCAATGAAGCTTAGGGGTGTGTTTAAAGAATCAGTTAGTGGGTGAGGTCCTCCTTTTGATTCAAATAAATCAATATTCATGTGCCCTTTTCCATGAGGGCTGATTTTCTTCAGGACTCAAGTAAAATGCTTTTCTTTGAACTCTTAAGAGTATTTGAATGTTGAGCACTAGCTCCTTGCCCGGTTCCTGTCGTTTGGCTGGGGTGATGCTGTAAAACACATAATGATACTTTGTATGGATAAAGGCAGGATATGGTTTTTCCATACTTTCAGCAAGTGGCACTTAAAGTTTTGTAGATGGAGCTGGAGCCAGGGTGTCTAGAACACCAAGCTTTCTGACAGTCTAGCTTTTAAGTGCAGCAATTGGCTTTTCATAGCTGGTGACCCTTGGGACCTGTCCACTAACAGCATTGTCTGACATTGGTGCTGTAGGTTAGGAATGTCACAGGAAGTCTAAATTAAATGGCAAGTGCCCTCATGTCTTAGGTCTGCTTTTGGGTATCTGTGCAGAGATGGACCCTCCCTGAAGGAGAAAGGAAAAAACCCCCTTGGGCAGCCAGAAGTCAATAAAGTGCAGGATCTATACCAAATTGATTATACCAATAGAAAGGCATTGCCTGCATATATATCAATTAGAGTTTTATTAATAGGTACAGTTTGGAAGCTTAGGTTGACATTAATTTTAATGAGGGATTTATCAATCAAAAATTAGCCCGTAGTCATTTACTATTGATTTCAAAGTAGGCACCTTTAATAAATTACAACAGCAGACTAGCTTTGGTACCTTAGAGGAAAGTTTTGTTTTGTTTGAGTGAAACTATTCTTGCGGGGATAGTGCAATTTATATTTATATTTGCATACTTTTTTTTTCCACCTATATTCAAGAGAATGAGAGAATGGGCTGGAAGCCATGTGAAATTAGATACGTCCTGGTGCTGATGTCAACATTATGTCATAAATACATAGCATGAACCTACTTACCCTACTATGGGAGGTATAGTACCCATGGAAACTTCTGGGGAAATGATTGTTCGTAAATGACTTATCATCCAAGAGCACGAGGGAGCTTAATATCCAGAGAAACCCCATGAGGAATCTATGTGCAGAGTGAAGGAATTGATTGTAATGTGAAATACTTTTCAATCTGCAGACTTGAAAACACAGATTCTAGATCTAAGAGTTCTACCCTAATGGTACACAGCAATGCCTAACATACATATATATATATATATATATATATATATATATATAATGTTTATATATTTGTATATACAATAGAAATATACATATATATTGTCTGTCCCTCCTAGCCCTCCAACTAAAATCAATTGGAACGGAAGACCCAGAAGGATGTGAGTCATTTTGTTCTGGGTTGTAGTCCTGTTGCCTGGGACATGACACGCTCAAGAAGTGTTTGCTTTGAATGAATCAATGGGTGCTTTGTTGAAGTTAGGTGGGTAAGTAACATCACTTGTCCATCAAACTGAAGCAGGTGATAGGTAAGCAGCATTTACAAAGTCTTTATCAGCTACCAGCAAGAGGTTTTGACCAGGTCTGTCTGAGGGGAACAATGAAATGGTTAAGAATGAGAAACTGGAACTCTGGCTTTGAAGCTTATCTGCTCTATGGCCCTGGGCAAGTTGCTTCATCTTTTAGCCTTGCTTTCTTCATTCATTTTTAAATGGGTTTTATTGGGATGCCTGGGTGGCTCCGTCATCAGTCAGTCAGTTAAGTGTCTGCCTTCGGCTCAGGTCCTGATCCCAGGGTTCTAGGATCCAGTTCCCCTTGTGCTCCCTGCTCAGCGGGTAACCTGGTTTCTTTGCTTTCTGCTCCCTCTGCTTGTGCTCTTGTGCTCTCTTTCCTTCTCTATCAGACAAATAAATAAACAAAATTTAAAAAATAAATAAAGTGGGTTTTATTAATGGTGATGGTGCTTGGGGTTCTGCAACAATTAAACAAGCAAGTTCCCCAAAATCTTGGCACCAAGTAATGGCACCACAAATGTTAGCTGTGGTTGTTGTTGATCTTTTTTTCCTGCTATTGACATTTTAGGCTATTTTACTCACAGTTATTGTATGCTAAAAATGCAAATTGGAACAATTGTTAAGGCGGAAATGGAGGTAATTCACTACTGCCTTTGCCCATGAGATGTTTAATGACCACTAGTTAGGAGTTCTGCCTTCCTTCTAGGAGACTTTCACACGCTTCATTTGCAAAATAGGTGCTTACATACACAAGATTTCCCTTTAAAAGTATTTCCTGGCTCAGCTGCCATTCTTCTGATTAACCAACTCTTTCTTTAAAGACTGGAAGTCATGAAGTTTATTTTTTGTGACACTCACTCGAGTAGAGACGCGAGAATTGCCGGTGGTTTCCAGCAGGCTTTTATGTCCGTTCCATCATGCAAACTTGCAGATGCTGTTTGCATGAACGACACAGTTGTAGAGAGAAGGTAGTATTGACAGATAACATCTGCTAGAAGGGACACGTCTCAAAAGTGTTGTTAAGCCAATTCCATTATTTTGCTGAAGGTTATAGAGCCTTACTTATGAGACTTGGAGTTAGGACATAATTTTTGGTAAGCTTTATTCTCTTAAACTTGTCTTTCTGAGGTTTAATGCATGCAGTCATCTAAGCAATCCGTAAATCTAAAACTCTGGTATCTTCTAAGTACTGGAGATCTTTGAAAGATTTCTAATTATACCTGGAATAAAACCCAAACTCTGTTTATGTTCTCTACAGTTCTGTGTGATCAGACACGTTCTATTTATTGCTTTCTTTTCTTGACACACACACCTTCTTGCTTTTTCTTCTTTGCTCCTCTTACTGGGTGTTTTATTTTTGTTTGTTTGCTTTTTAAATTAAGATATAATTGATAAATAACATTATGCTTGTTTAAGGTGATTTGATATATTTAGATTGCAATATGATGGCCACTGTAGCATTCATGGGCACCTCTATAGTATCATGTGATTATCATTTCTGCTAGTGGCGGGAAGAATTGACATAGCTCATTTCCCAACATGGCGGCTTACCTTCAGTTTTTACTCGTCTAGACCACTGCAGATTTTCAGCATGGCTTGTTCCTTTTTATTATTCATGCCCTGACTTATATACCAAGTTTTTGGATTCTATATAGATCTCTCCAGATGATACCAAGTAGTACACCTCTAAACCAGTCAATTTCTAGCACATCTCCCTTCATTTTAGTTATTGTTCTTAGCATTATTGGAAGCCATTAATATACAAATGTATAGCATAAACTTTATTTATTTATCTGTCTCCCTGGTCAAAACTCAAAGCTCCCAAGACGAGGGTCCCTCTCTGCCTTCTTCTGTGATGTATCTTTGTTGTGCAGAACCATATTTGTTGGCCAAGTGGGTAATCATGTGGATGCTAGGTACTGTGGGAGATGCAGAGAAGTTTCAAATGGGATTTGATCTCTTTAGAAACCTTCTCTCTAATAAGACAGTTAAGCCACAGGTATATGAGAATATAATTTAACAAGCTAATATAATTAAGTGATGAAAGCCATAAATACCAGGAGATCTGAATATGGAGAAGTCACTTCATGCTGATCAAGGGTGGATTGATAGTGGAGGTGGGTTTGAAGCTGGGCCATCATCGTAATTCGGCTCTTTATTACACAAATCTAAGCGTAAGTCATTTCACTTTAACTGTAGCCTAGTTATATTCAGTGCAGCTCATGTGAATCAAAAGAAGTAAATGCATGTTGATTTTATTTTTTTGTTGCTGGCTTCATGGATTACACATGAACGAGATGGTCTTTTTCATGGGGTTCTGTCCACCTTTGAACTTTATCACATGCCCCTTGCCCTTTCTCACACGTACTTCAGATGGACTCTTTCTCCATCCCGCCTTTTTTTTTAAAGATATTATTTGTTCGTGCATTCATTTTAGAAAGACAGAGAGACAGAGACAGAGCATGAGGGTGGAGAAGGGGCAGAGGCAAGGGAAAAAGGATCTTAAGCAGACTCTGAACTGAGTGCAGAACCTGACTCGGGGCACGATGCCATGACCCTGAGATCATGACCTGAGCTGAAACCAAGAATAAGATGTTCCACCAACTGAACCACCCAGGTGCCCCTCCCCCACCCCATCTTCAACTCCCTAGAATCCTCTCTTCTGGGCCTTCATTCAGGCTTTTCCCTGAGCCTGAGCTCACTCCCAGCTGTGCCATTTCACATGACTAAGGCCTTCCCATTGTTCACATCACAGCTGACAATTCTACTGCCCAGAAGGCCATTCCGGACAAGCGTGGGGCTCTTGCCCATGCCTTGCCCTTCCCTGTATCTTGCCCCGCACAACTCCTTGTCACTGCATATAGAATGATGGTGCACCCCTGGTCTGTAGATCACATGAGGATGAGGATTCCGTTTCCATCATCCCCTTACATCTCAGTGCCTAACACATCAAAGGAGCTAAACGCATGTTTCTCTAATGGGTGCATGAATCTGGAGAAAAGGTAGAAAGCAGGAGTCTTTAAGTGGAACTTCAGAATGCTGAGCTTAACTTGAAACCTTTTTGAAACCATCTTGACACCAATCATAGAACCTCTCTTAATGGAAACCAACATAAAAGTGCCAACACTACCTTATTTACAAGGTACTTTTCTCACAAAACTATTAAAGTGCCCGCTTGATGGGAAGCTCTATATAGCTGTGGGTATTATGCCAGAGACCACTTACTATAAGCCTGCCAGACCAAAGAGGCGGACAACGAACTCTGGAGACCTTCACCCAACAAGATTATTAAAAGAATCTGGAAGGGTTAATAGATGGCTGGTAGCTCATTAAAACCAACTCTAAATGCTTTGACCACAGATTCATAATATGGACCTTCTGGGGAGCCTGGTGAAGTCTGAAATGCATCCTTCAGGCCGCATTGTTAGGTTTGCAAAGAGGGTAGCCCCTTGGAATAGCGGTTAATAGCAAAAATACCTAATGCTCATTGAGGCTCCCTCCCATTGGAAGACACTATTCTGGGGGCATATCATTGGAAATCCTTACAGAAACCTCCCAAAGTTTAAGTTTTATCATCCCCATGTACAGTTATGGAAACTGAGGCTCAGGGAGACCTTGTGGCCACAGGGAACAAGATGTTAGAGAATGCCTTTTCCCCCTTGAGAGGGTCCAAACTGCTTTCTGGGTGCTGCTTATAAGAAAATTTTGTTGGCTGGCTGGGTATATTCATCTCATTCCCTTGAACATAAGATTTATGCATGGTAGAACATGATTTCCCCTCATGACTCGTTTGGCTTTATGCAGATTTCCTAACCTTTCTGTAAGGAGGGGATTATGATTGCATGGATCTCAGAAGCTTGATAGGTAAGAATTTGGAGAGTCCCACAAATAGGGTCATACCTGGATCTTCATAGGCACAGCAGAGATATTGATAATTATCCTAAGACTTTTGGGGTGGCAGTTTGCAGAACACATTCCTTTGTTCCACAAATAGTGACTGAGAACCCCTCCATGTCTGGTGGTGTTCCAGTCCTCTAGGACCTGTGGTGACCTGCTGCACTTCAAGATCTGTGCTCATGCTTCTGACTACTTTTCACAAACATTTTTAAGTTGTATAATGCAATATTTCAGCAAATTGACAAACATCTGGATTATCTCCAGATAAATTAATTATTAATCAATTTTTAAATTAATCAATTTTATTTTCTTCCTTAACCCATGTCTCGTGAAGAATGTTGGTTTTGTTTGAAGGTTGGTTGGGTTCTTCTGGCAGAAATAATGCTTTAGGGAAAACACAGTCTTTCTACCACTTTCTCAACTTGGCAAATGTTGTTTTCCAGTGCACTGTCCTAGTTTTGACAGACAATTGTCTGTAGACAAATTACTTTTTCTTTTAATATTGCATATGCATGCAATATTTTTGAAGACACATGAAACCTCTACTAGATATTATCTCTACTTTAATTAAAATATGACTCAGTAAGTTACTATGATCTAAAGCACTGAGGTAAAAGGATCTCCCTCCTCCCAGGGATGCAGGAGGTGAGCATTGGCCTGGTCCCCCCCTTGCTCCATTATGCTCTAAAATACCTGGTTAAGTAATTCAGGGTGTTATTTTTCCCTCAACAAAGTCACACATAAGTGAATGGGAGTGATGTAACTTTCTCAAAACAGATGGAGATCTAAATCTGTACTGAAATAGATAAGATTTATTCTAGATACATTAGAAAAGAATACTTGAAGTCTGAGGAGAAAGACCCATCTCTGCTTCCTCTTCCTGAGCAAGGAGAATAGTGTTCCCCTGATACCCCATGCCCACCCTGTGGGATCTGTAGCCACTGAGATTAGAGTTCCCACATCTTAGCCTTCTGGAAAAAGCCAATGGAGGAAAAATGCTTTGATATTCAGTGGATTGCCAGGACCAAGGAGGCTGGGAATGGAGCCTTGCTGAAAGATGATAAAGGGGGGAAACCTTGAGAAGAGAAGATTCTATAGTGAGACAGGGCTCTGAGTGCAGGGAGCTGAGCCTGGGATCGTGGATTGGCAGGGGAAGTAACTTGAGCATCAGGATAAAATGCAATCCTGAGAAGAAGGAACCTTGGATATGCAGAGCTCTTTTGTCCTTGTGCTCTTGGGTCTATGTCCTCTGGGTCTGTGACTTTATATGCATTTAATGCTCTCCTTTCTCTGCACAGCCTAGGGATTAGGTACTCACTCTGAGATACCGAAAGGCATAGCGACAGTTCCTTTGGACAGTTGTGTTCAACTCCAAAGCAATCGACTCCTGTTGAAGGCAACGGGGAACTACTTGGGGAGGGGAGTGCGGTTTGAGTAGCAGCGGACCATGATATGGGTGAAATATAATCGCAGTGTAAGGAATCATTCTCAAGATCTGGCCCACAAAATCAGTACAAAAAACTAGTCACTAACTCATTTTCACTTGTCTAAATGTTTTCAGAAGAGGCTAAATATAATTAATGTAAGGTTTGATATATTTGCTTATTAATAAATGAATCCCCAACAAAACTCCAGCTTAATGTGTTACAAGTATCCATGGGGACGCAGGAAGGTCAGGGCAGGATTTATTCAGATGGGACTAGATTTGTTTTTATGTCACATCCTCTCTCTATCGCTATATTACTTTTATGCTAGATTTCTGAGTCACACCAATCGATAGAATTAGCCTCTGCTTTCCCTCTGTGCCTTCATTTAAACATCAAGGTGAAATTCAAAGGCTTGCAGACTACTTGGGTCATTCAAAAGAGCACGGGACTTCTGGGAATTGTCTTTGTTTTTCCATCTCTGTATTGGCTTTCCTTACCCAGATTTGGGCTGTGGGCTGCTCCTGCCCACACCCATTCAGGAACTGACCACAGCACCTGCAAACAGTCCCTTAGTCAGGGACTAAGGTGAGGGGACAAAAAAACAGACTTTATTTATTTATTTATTTTTCTGAGCTATTTAATTGCAGTCCTGTGCAGGAACTCGTGAAGATGACCAAAGATTTTATAAAACCTTGTAGCCTCATTCAGCAACAGACTACTAATTAGTTTATTTACTTGGGTACTAAACTCATCTAAGAAGAGGAGTAGAACCTAATTAGAGAAATCTCAAAGGATATTAAACCCCAGTTCTTTAAAGTTACATTTTTTTTTAAATCACAAATCCACAAAAGCATACATGCTTGTACACAAGCTTGTGCGCACACACACGCATACTGAAATCAACATCTATAAGCACAGTATACCCAAGTTATCTGATTAGAGCTGTTAATTAGAGAGGACATCAGGCAAAGGAAACATGAACCCCATTCACACTGAACCAAAGTATGAATTTATTTTTTCCTTCAGCATAAACATCATTGAAAGATGTGATAGAAATTAGGGGGTATTCCAAAAAGAAAGAAAGAGGGAGAGAGAGAGAGAGATTGATTTTGGTGAGCTTTTCTTCCATTATTAGAATTTCTTTTCTTGTATTTTATGGATTTTTGTGGGGACCTCTCATCTTGTTTAGGCTGATGCTTCTGTTTGACAATCCTTTCATTTATTTGTGTAGTAGATACTTTCCCCACGGCAGGTATATTCTAGGCGTTCTGCTGGGCACTTTGGGGAATACCCAGAAGCAGACCTGAATCCTATCATTCCAGGAACAGCTGCAGATCAGTTCATTCAACAAATGGTTAGTGAGTATTTGTAAATGCAAATATTAATAAGTGATAATTCCTTTTAGCAAAAGAGAAATAGAACCATTATATAAAAATATGTATATTAAATTCATATTTACTATATAAGCATTTTCAAATATCATATATATTCTGTTATATATTTATATTTATAATATATTATATGTATTAATATTAAACATATGTTTCATTCTATTATCTATTGTTCTACTTAATTATGTTCTCATTAGCCTTCTATTTTATATATATAAAATATATAACATATTTCATATAATATATATTATTTAATATAATATATAAAATATTTAAAATATGTAAGATATATAACATATTAAATATAATGTGCTATTTGATGTATGTTATTTAATACAATATATTATATCTTAAATATACATAATTTAATATATATTATATATGTAAATATATATATTATAGTTGCAGAAGGGAACGACCAGAAAGAAGGGAGAGATATGAACCTAGAGAGATTCAGAGTCTTTGCTAAGGAGGTGGCTCCTGGGCAAGGTCGCGAGGGATAAGAGAGAAAATGTCAGACAAAGGGGAGAGGACATCAATTTCATGAAGAGAGGGAAAGAATGGCAAATTATAAGTTAAGCAGGAATTAAAAATTCTGTGCTACGCTGATGACAGCTTTTGAGGCAGGGATTGAAAAAGGCCGCAGTAACATAGACAACAACAATAGTAATAATGGTTGTTAACATTTATTGAGAACATCCCATGCAATGAGATTTTATTACAAGATGCTGCAGGTCCAGCAAATCCTTTCAATAACCTTTTGCAGAGTAATAGTGTTTAAGGGGATGAGGTCCAATTCCACTTTTCCCTTATGTGGCTCATGCTTTGGTGTCAAGTCTAAGAACTCATCCTGAAGATTTTCTGCCATTTTTTCCTAAAAATTCTATTGTTTTATATTTTACTAAATCTTTTTAAGATTTAGGAAAAGATTTTATTAAATCTTTTAAAAAAGATTTTCCAATTTCTCTCTCTCTCTCTTTCTCCATATATATATGTGTGTGTGTGTGTGTGTGTGATTTTATTTATTTGAGAGTGTGAGTGTGAGAGAAAGAGCAAGAAAGCATGGGAGGGGTGAGGGGCAGAGAGAAAGGAAGAAGCAGACTCCCCACTGAGCAGGGACTCTGAGGTGGGGCTTAATCCCAGGACCCTGAGATTATGATCTGAGATGAATGTAGACACTTAACTGACTGAGCCACCCAGGTGCCCTTTATTAATAGTGTTTTGAGACAATTCTATTTGCAGATTTCTTTGAGTCTCATTTTTGTCCTTCTTTTCCTTCTCCCTCCTTCTGTCTCTCTCTCCCTTTTTCTTTCTCCAACACTTATTGAGTGCAAACGCTCTGCTGGTCATTGGATTGGCCACGTGGTACACTGTATACTTGTCATTTGATGGTCACACCACGGAAAACACTATTATAATTATTTCTAATATTTTTTAAAAAAAAGAAAGGGACACTTGAGAGTTTAAAGAACTTTTTTTGGACATGAAACTAGTAAGTGGTGGGGCACCTGGGTAGCTCAGTTGATTAAGCATCCAACTCTTGATTTTGGCTAAGGTCATGATCTCTGGGTCCTGAATTCAAGCCCTGCATTAGGCTCTAAACCCAGTGGGGAGTCTCCTTCTTCTTCTCTTCCTCTAATCCCTCTCCCTTTTCTCTCTCTCTCTCTCTCTCTCTCTCAAATAAATAAATAAATAAATCTTTTTTAAAAAGTCTTTGTAAAGATTTTATTTATTTTTTGAGAGAGAGTGAGCACAAGCAGAGGGAGCAGCAGGGGGAGAGAGAGAAGCAGGTTCCCTTCCCAGCAGGAAGTCCAATGTGGGGCTTGATCCCAGGACACTAACCCAAAGTTGGATGAATAAATACACCTTAAATAAATAATGAATAAATAAATCTTAGAAATCTGAAAAACAAAAACAAAAACAAAAACAAAACAAAACAAACAAACAAAAAACTAGCAAGTGTTGAAGGCAGGAAACAAACTCACAAAGTCTGATTTCAGAGCCCCCCTACCCTATACTGAACTGGGATGTAAAACTGTCTATAATAGGTTAAATAATACACATCAGGGGTATTTGTATATAAAGCATTACTGCTCCAAATATGAACAGAAGAGGCTGATCACTATATATTATCACCTTTGCTTTTCTCAGGTCACTTTTTCTTCCTGTTTACTGAGGTTAATTGCAGCCACGTGAGGGCACAGAGACGTAAGGAAGGTACGTGAAGACGGAGGAGGGACTGGGTTGATGCACCTCCAAGCCAAAGAAGACTGATAATGGCTGACTGTCACCAAAAGCTAGGAGTGAGGAATGGAAGAATGCTCAGAAAGAGCCAACACACCCACAACTTGATTGAAGACTTCTAACCCCAAAACAGTGAGACAATAAATTTCTGTGCTTTTAAAAGCCACCTAAACTGTTTTCATTTATTATGGCAGCCCTCAGAGACAAAGAGAGCCATGGTTTAGATTTTTTCCCTATAGTATACATTACATCATATACATTATAACTAATCTGCGTTATGGGTTTTTAAATACAGATTTCCTTTACTCAGTGTGAACACTGAAGATCAAGTGGGTAATAAGTAGGGACAGAGGAATATTTGGGATATTAAGTTGTATTTGGAAAATCTAAACATCTTTTTTAGTTACTTTAAAGGTTGCTCTAGACATGTGCGTGAAACAGTGCATGCTAGATTCATCAGCTGCTCTCACTGTTAATCAAAGAGGAGGGTCAGGGGTCATGATCATCAGCTACACAGGGAAGATCCATTCCCTTTCCCCACATCCTGAGAACAGACTTCCTGGCCTTCAGCCAAAGCCGATGTTAAGATCTGAATGGTGTACTTTTGCCCATGTTGAAAAAATAACTTCTGATTATAAAAAGCAACACCCACTTTCTGCAAAGAATTCAGAAATAATACAACATGTTCATAAAAGAAAATAAAAATCACCTGCAATCCCACCATCCAGAGATACAAAGTCACATGTGTGTATATGTACACATATACCAGGTGTGGTACAGAATAAGTTCATTCCACATGTATGTACAAGTACATATATATGTATTGCAGGGATTGTTCTCTGCCAGTAAATTAAATCTAGATAATATTGTTTTAATGTCTGTATGCTAAGCTAGTGGATAGATATAGCATGATTGATTTAACTACTCTGTTGATGAACATTTAAGTTGCTCTAGTAACTTTTGGTACTTTGAACCTTATGACAATCAACTTAATGCTGATATATTTATAAATCTGTCTAATTATTTCCTCAGAATCTACATTTTTGCAGGGATCTGCAAAAGTTTCAGGGTCCCTAGTGAAATGACAGGTCTGCGATTACAAGAGGTGAAATGTTAACTCTGGAGGACGTGGGCTCTATTTCATCTGACGGTTTCTCAAACCAGAATGGCTTCATTAGTTCTACCCCCCTCCAGATGATATCATTTATGGGAACAGAGCTCTTCAGGGACAATTAAGAATAGAAGGTATGGCTTCTGCCAGTAAAGAATCAACTACAGCATGTTCAGTGAGTGAGTGATTTTACAAACTGATTTTTAAAACACACAGTGGAGACATAATGAGTAGGAAAGAGAGAAAGAGAGAGTGTGTTTGTGTGTGTGTTTGTCTGTGTGTTGGAAGGTCCAGGTAGCAGAAGTAACTGTACCAAGGCAGTTTGGGTGGGGTCAAGTGTGAACTTACTTTAGATGGAGAAACTTACTGTTGCAGGAGAAAGACCTGAGACACTTGACACCAATCATCAAGGGACATAGGGACAGGTATGAGAGGGAGCAGTCAGGGAATGGGTATTGTGGCTTAGATACATACTTGCTTCAGCTGCCATGTCTTTCTTTCTGGGAGTAGACAGTCAATTAAGAGTTTCAATTTAGTGAATAGTTAGAAGGTTGGTGCTCTGTCTCCTTAGGCTTCTCCCCACACATGACTGGGGCCCTTAGTCTCCTTAGGGTTAAAATACCCTTATCTGTGGGAACAATTCTGTCCTGATGAGAAACTCTGGAAGCCTGAATTCAGGAGTCCAGCATCAAGACATGTGAACTTGTGTCCTAGCTCTAGTAACAAGGTGATTGTCTGCCCTCTGCTCTCCCCAGATCCACTGGTGCTTGGATACACTCATCTCCCTAGGACTAAGGTGTCAGAGGCAGGCCCCTGGCCAGGGCGGCCTCCGCCATTAAAAGATGGCGCCTGGCTAGTTGCCAGGTTAGGATTGCCTCGTGAGACTAAGCGGAACGCCCAAAGAGGAAGTAAACAGCATTGGTTGCTAGCGAAGTTTTTCGTTTAGGTGCACAGCCTGATTCGCTCCCTCCTGTACCCTGCTCGCTGATTGGTCATGTAAGCGTATATAAAGAGAGAGAAATAAAGAGAGAGAAGATGCATCCGAACCAGGGTTCTTGTCGTCCTTGTAGGGCGAGGGCGATACTAAGGAAGTCCTTGCATTGCAAAGCATCCCAGAGAGCCATCTCTGCTAGAACCAATACTGACCTTGCTCTGCTCATTTTCAGCACAGGGGACCAACCCAGTAGATAGAGTCTTCTCTCCATTTTGTTCAGTAGCTTTACTGAGATATAAATGAATGCACAATAGTCTGCGTATACTTAAAATGTACAATTTGAAAAGTTTTAATATATGCATACAATTATGAAACCTTTACAACAATCAAGAAAATCAACTGATCTATTACCTGCAAAAGTTACCTTTTATCCCTGGTAATCCTTTTCTGCTGCCTCTGTGCAAACACTGACCTACTTTCTGTCTCTATGCATTCATTGTCCTTTTTTAGAATTTTATGTTAATGGAATCATACACCATGTACTTTTCTTGTCCACCCTTCTTCTACTCAACATAATTATTTTGAGAGTCATGCTTGTAGTTGCGTCTGCCAATAGCATCTTTTTTACTGTTAAGTAAAAAACAACATTCCATTGTATTGTGTACTCCAATTTCTTTATATGCTCACCTGCTGATGAAATATTTTGGATTGTTTCTAATTTTTGGTTATGACCAAAAACTGCTGTGAGTATTCAGGAACAAGTCTTTGTATGAACATATGTAATTTTATCTCTCAGGCAAATAACTAGTAGAATGTCTGGATCCTACGGCAGGCATATGTATAAGTTTTAAGAAACCACAACATTGGTTTCCAAAATGGTTGTACAATTTATTTTACCACCAGAAGTATATGAAAGTTCTAGTTTCTCCTTCTTTTTAACAACACTTGGTTGGGGGGGGGTTCTTAATTTTAACTATTCTAATATGTATAGAACAGTATCTCATTGTAGATTTAATTTGCATCCCTATAATGACCAGCGATGTTGAGCATTTTTTCATGGGCATATGTGCTATATTTATGTCTTTGATGAATTGTCTGTCCAAATAATTTGCCCATTTTTGTTGGGCTGGGGTTGTTTGTTTCCTTATTATGGTATTTTGAGAGTTCTTTATATATTGTGGATATAGGTTCTTTATCAGATATATAAATTGCAATTATCATCTCAAAGTCTATGGTCTTTTCATTCTCTTAACAGTCTTTTGAAGGCAGATGTTTGCACTTTTCATGAAGTCTAATTTAACATTTTTTTTTCTTGCATGGATTGGACTTTAAATGTTGTATTTCAGATTTATTTATTTATTTATTTATTTATTTATTTTTACCAAACTCAAGATTATCTCCAGAATTTTCTTACTCTTACTCTACAAGTGGTGTATCTTTATGTTTCACATTTCTACCTATGGTCCATTTTGAGTTAATTTTTGTATATGGTATAAGGTATGAATAAAGTATTTTTAAAAATTTTTCTTCAAGGCCATGCAATTGTTCTAATACTATTTTGCTGAAAAAACTATCTTTTCATAGATGAATTGCCTTTGCATGTTAGTCAAAAATTCATTGTTCTGTGTGGATCCAAATCTGGACTCTCTGCTCTTTCCCACTATTCTATTTAGCATATTGATATCAATGTTACATTGTCTTGATAATTAGACCTTTGTAATAAAGCTTGAAATTGAGTAGCTATAGTCTTCCAAATTTCTTCTTCTTTTTTAAAGTTGTCTAGGCTATTGTAGGTCCTTTGAACTCTATATGAATTTTAGAATCAGCTTGTCAGTTTCTAAAAAAAAAATGTTATTTTCTTTTAGACTGTGTGGAGCCCAAGATAACTTAGGGAGATAGATAAATAAAATGTGGCATATTCACACAATGGAATATCATTCGGCTATAAAAGGGAATGGGGCACTGTGACATGCTCTAATAGGGATGAACCTGGAAACATGTTAAATGCAATGTTATATGATTGGAGGAAAGAAAGGAGTGATTGCAAATGAGCACAGGGTTTCTTTTGATGGGGTGCAATATTTAGAAATTAGATTGTGATGATGGTGGCACAATCCTGTAAGTATACTAAAACCATTTAATTGTATAATTTAGTGGGTAGGTTGTGTGTACATCAGTTATATCTCAATAAAACACTTTTTGTGAAAAAGATCAATTTGAGGGGAATTGACATCTTAACCATCTTGAGTCTTTGGTCTCATGAACACAGTGTATATTTTCTTTCATTTAGGTCTTCTTTAGTGTCAGCAGTATGTTGTCATTTTTAGGTCTTACCCATTTTTTTTCCCTTCAGATTTCTTCCCAAATACTTCATATTTTGAAGATGTTGTTAACTATATTTCTATTTCAATTTCCAAATTTTGGTTGCTAGTGTGTAGATAGGCAACTCATTTTTGAATATTAATCTCACATGCTGTGCTTTGGCTAACACACTTACTAATTTGAGCAGCTTCCTCGTAGATTCCATAGAAACAGACAATCACATGGTCTTCAATTAAGTCTCTCTCACTGACACATATTTTTAATGATGACTGTGTCCCGGACACCTATCTTTCTACCTATTTTTGTTTCACTGCTACATCATCAAGATTGATTCCCAGATGCTGATTTCCAATGGAGGCTGTTCTGACCATGGGGCATTATACTTTCCTGATTGTCATGGATTATCTCTTAGGAAAAATGAATTCCCAGGCCAAGAAGCTTACTCCATATGTGAGCAATTAATCGACTCTGTAAGAACGTTTACTTTTCAGGTCCTGAAGACACATTGTCTTGCCCATGTCATTGTCGATTGATGGTTCTAAGATCTTACTTGGATGGAGAAACACAGCTAGGTGTGGTTCATACTATAGGATTTTCTTGTGAAGGTCATTTCTTTTTTTTTTAATCTGGGAGAATGTGGGCCACATAAAATAGTATAAATTGCCAATATTTTACAAAAATATTTTATTATAAATAAAAATACAAATTTCTGGTTTATCCTGAAAAATAGAAGGCCTTGGAACACTGGATATATGTTCCCATTTCTGTTATCCCATATATATTTTCTTGCTAAAAATACGGTAAATAAATGTGATTCCTGAGTCACTGCACTGATTTAGGTCATTCCCCTAGCTCTTCTGTGCACAATCTAATTTCACATTCTGCCTTAGTCACATGGATTTGCCTAGCAAGACTCTTGAGCACACTCATTCATTCATCTGTCATTACTCATTGAGTATGGTGATTGCATGCCAAACAGTATGATAGTTGCTTTTTAAAGACAAAGAAATAACACATACTTCCTGTTTCACAGAGAGCTCCTAATTTAGAGGTACTAACTGAGATGCAGTTGTGTGGCTACATTTCAGCACCTGTTCCTAAATGAAGATAGAACGGGGTGGGGGTGGGTGGGTGGAGGTGTTCATAAAGTGCTTTCCAGATGAAGTAACATTGGTCAGAGTCTCCAGAGTACAAAGAACTGCAGGTAGAGAAGGAGGAGGGAGTAGTGTGCTAGGTGGAGGGAACAGCATGTGGGAAGGCACTGTGGTATGAACTGAAAAATAGAAGTTTTACATTGTATAATGACTTCACTATGCCCGGTGCTGAACAATGGAGAGGAATTGAAAGCTAGAGATAATAGCCCCCAAACAGAGGTGCCTATCAGAAGAAAACTTTGCTTGCTATTAAATAAATTGCCCCAAGTAAGCACAAATAACTTACTTAGCCTGAGGGGATAGTGACTCTCCAACTAGAAAGTTGCTTCACTGCCCGCCTTGGAGGACCCAAAAGACCCCTTTCCACCACTTTCTGTCTCTTCTGAAGATTCCTATCATAACATGGTGTGGATGTGTGTGTGTGTGCGCACAAGTGTGGTCACACATTCCAGTTTCTTTACTTTTTTCCACAAGTTTACTAATTTTCTTTTTGTAGAAATGATTTTCTTGCAACCTCTCCATGTAAGTCAAAGGTACAGAGTTCTTAGGAAGGAAGGAAAATTTCGATACGTCAGCACGAGTAACCCAGTGAAATACCTGAACTCAAAAACTTCAAATCTCAAACACGGCATTCCAACAGCGGGATTCCTTCAGTGTTTATTTGTGCGGGTTTCATCATCAGTGAAGTCTTTTCCCACCCCTTCCCTTCCAATTCAAAATTTCTTGGCACTATCCAGGTGAAATACGAGGCCCATTAACCCTCATTAACCCAGGAGCATCTCCTGTTAAAGGGCGGTGTTTCCCAGTGCAATGAGAAGAACTTTGGTGTTGATGAGAATACAGTTTGTTGGAAAGTCTCTTATCTAAAATCTGAGATGGGGGAGGGACGAACAGGAAAGCAAAGGAAGCATCAAAGGCAGTGGGAACATAGTTTGCAACAAAAGTGCATCTATCATTGTTTACCTTCAGGAAAACAGGAAAACTGTTCCTATCTTTCTTCCTTAATTGCTTGGTTGACCTCAGGGACTGAAAGAAAGAGAAGTCTAAGTTAAATGTACAGCATTCCTTCTGACAATGTTCATGCCCTGCCCCCAGTTTCCTTTCGGCTGAGTACCCATGTGGTTTCTGCGTTTCTGAGCAGAGAGAGGCAGGGTTGCTTTAATAGCCTTCGAGAAAGTGCTTCAGGAGGTATTTGCAGAGAGCAGGGTGCCAGGCCACAGCCTTGTCTCCTCGACATGCCCCAGATATTGAACCTTCCAGTAACTACAATTACAACCCAAACCACAAAATGTAGATTTACAGATTGTTTTCAGCAACACCCATTCAAATTTACTTATATTTACACTAGAAAAATTAGGGTAAGTGCTATTGTGACCAGAGACATAGACCAGGATCAATAACCAACCAATTCTTGGCTAATAAAGCACTTCTCTAAGGTCTACAGTTGCTCTATTCTGACTTTGAGGTTGGCCTCTAATGTCTTACCCATTGACTTTTCCCGTAAATATGTCTAATCGAGGCCATGTAGGATTCTAAAGAGAAATGATATACTCAGTTTGGTAAGAATTGCTAATTAACCAAGTATGTAAAACCTGTAGCTGCTGTGGCTCACAATGTTTCTCCAGTGGTGAAAATTTATACATGACAAAGAACGGAAAGTAAAATCTGAACTTTCATTTTTCTGCGCACGTGCACACGTGTGTGCTTGTGTTAATTATTTCTCTTCCAAACCCTAACGGTTCAAAATCACCTTTAAAGATGGAATTAAAGAAAAATGTCTGTTGTAGTATTTCCTAAAGTTATAAAACCTTTAACCAGGAAAATAATGTGCGGGATAGTCTCACATTACACCGAAATTCTTTAATCATGCTTAACCTCAGTTTATACGAAGTTCTCTTTTTCACAGCCACAAAAGATTACACTTCATATGAGAAAGGTCAAAAGAGATTAATTTGGTTGCTTGTACACTTGAATCATTAATTTTGTTCTGGTAACAGAGCAGGGTATTTAATCAAACCTAAAGGAAACAAAATAATGAATGACAGGAGAAATAGGGAGAGAGATCAAAAGGCTTTCTGAATATCCATTTCCAGTTGGCAGTGTCATGTTAAGGTGCCTATTCATGCAAGGGTTTCCTGAAAAAACCAACACTGCCCAGAGAGCTTGCTCAATGCATCAAGAACACCTCCATCCTTGGTATCTCTCTTCCTTAGGCCAGAGGCAACGCTTTCTACACTCAGTTGATTAGTCTGCGGCTATGGAGTGAAGATTGTGATTTCCATGACCAGAGGGGTCCTGTTAGTGTGGTTCTGGTTTAAGTTCACAACCCACCCCACCCCCCTTCTCACCTGTCAGGCCCCAGATCACAAGGAGAATTAGAAGTCGTACAACTCTCTCGGGATAGAGCTATCACTGGCACTAAGGGAGAATGCCTGTAGAAATGCGAAGACTAACACTCAGCTTTATTGGAAGCCTGGGACATTAATATTATTTTTTTTTATCAAATTTCTTGCTGTCCTCTAATTTTTTATGGAAATGATATATCACAGTAGGTGGGTTAAAAAAAACAAAACTTGGTTTATTTAGGCTGAAACTAAATATGGACCATGCCTAGGGTAATGTTATGAAGACATTTTTAGGTGCATTGAACCATGATAATAGTGGCCAAAGGATAGATTCCATAGTCTGTATCCTGGTTGAACCAATCTGGCATTGTTAGGATATTTTATTCTAAATGTGGTAAAACACTTTAATACAACATTATAATAGAAACCAACAAAATATGTTTACAGCCAATTGCTCATTTGATCCTCAGGGCAACCTAGTAAGAGAGGAATTATTTTTATTCCAATATTACAGATGAGAAATTGCAAACCTCCATGCTTGAGGAGTTCATAGTCAAACTGAGGTAACACCGAGTTCTATTAGTTTATGATAAGGGCTGCCATTTAGGTTTTCAGATAGGTGCTAATTAGAACTGCTTCAAACAGGGTCAAGTTTAAGGTGGACACTGATGGAACAGAAATCACTTAGAGAAATACAGAGACCTCCATTATGAGGTGTTATTGTTGAGTCCTCAGACATTTGATCTTGAAAATTAAAAAAAAAATTAAAGGGATAAGTCAGAAACCAGAAAAAAGACATTTTCAATTCATATAACAGGCAAAGATTAGAATTTAGAATATGTAAAGAACTCCTACAATTAAAAGGAAAAGATAAATATACCTAATTCATAAATAGACAAAAGACCTGAAAAGGAATTTTGGAACATATAAAATATATATTACTATTAAATATGTAAAGTGTTCATCTTAGCTCTACTGGTAATCATATGGATGTTAATCAAGACCACAAAGAGATATCATCTTATACCACTACATTGGGAAAAATCAAAGAAATCTAAATAAAACACATTTTATTGGTGGGAGTGTTAATTAGTACCATTACTTTGAAAACAATGTAGAATTATCTTGTGAAGTTATACATTCACATATCCTGAAATCCAGCGCACATGCTCCAGGAGACATGTGCATGAATCTTCAAGGCAGCAGGGCTTGTACCAGCAAAATACTGGACACAACCCAGACACCTGCCAACAGGAGACTGATAGATAAATTGTGATATCATAAAAATGAGATATACTTTCAGTAGCAATAATGAATAAACTGTAACTACAAGCCACAACATAGATACATTCTAGAAATCTAATTCTGGAAATAAAATATCGAACAAAGATAGGAACACACAGAAGACTTCATGGAGTCGAATACGTTTATAATAAATGGCAAAAACCATCAAAGGCAAAAAATCAAGATATTCTTCTTTCTTTTTTTTAAAGATTTATTTAGTTATTTATTTATTCGTTTGAGAGAGAGAGAGAGAGATGGAGCATGAGGAGGCAGAGGGAGAGGGAGAAGCAGGCTCTCCACTGAGCAGGAAGTCCAGTTTAGGGCTGGATCTCAGGAAACTGAGATCATGACCTGATCTGAAGGCAGCCACTTAACTGACAGAGCTACCCAGGCACCCTGAATCAAGATATTTTTCAGTCATAATTCCTATGTGATAAATGCATTCCAAATAATTCAAGAAAAAATAAACACAAGTTTTGAGATAAGTACTTCTGATAAGAGGCATGGGTAGGCGCACATAGATACAAGTTATTAGTGATAAAATTTTATTGGTAGCCATCTTAGGATCTCATAAACTGACTGGGTAGGTTAAAAATTAAATTGCAATTATTAACTATTTTTCTAAATTATTTTTCAAAATGAGCCAAAATTCTGTTTGCAAAAAAAAAATCAAAATCAGAAGATAGGCAAAGTATATCCTTTCACCACAGGAAAGTAAGACTGGAAAATATGTTAAAAAGAAATCATCTAACTCCCTAAAAAAACATTAATTTTAATTGCCCAAAGAACATAAGAGTGAAATCTTCAGCACCAGATTTTTCATAAGTCAATAATATTAAAATGGTATAGTCAGACTTAACGCATGCAGCAAAAGATATTGTTAAATGATAAATTTACAACCTTGGGTGCTATAAGGATATAAATTGAGCTACTCTTTTATTTAAATAATTATTCAAATACTCCCTAAGATTATATGAAGCAAAATATAATAAATATTAAAGCAGAAAATAATGGATCAAAAATAAGGATAAATAAAAGACATTAGCACAAAAGTTAGCTCTTTGGGGAACAAAAAAAGATAATTCCAGGGAAATCCAATAAAAAAAGACTGAAAGCAAACAAACACTCAGCTGACTAGAAAAAGAAAAGGATAGAGTAACTGAAACAAAATGAACATGAGTAAGAGGTGATTTATAACTACTGCTTTAGGACCAAATTGTTTTTACACCATTTTCTTGCTCTTCTTGATGAGCAATTAGGAAGGACATCCAGGGGCTGCTCTGGTCTTTGTTTTCATCTTCTTATTGATTCGATTACAGATAATGTAGCTAAGGGCACCTTATTCTTTGGATAGTCATTGGAATACTGGGAGGTATTATGAATATTTAAAGACCTGATGGTGAGTCATTTCCCAGTTATGGGCAATCTCCTTGGCACAGAAGACAGGGCCAGGGAAATGCAGGAGCAGAGGAGAGAGGGAGGCTGCGGCACCTGCCTTCAAGGAGCTGACTAGCTCTGGACTCTTCTGACTATGTTGTTCCAGCCAAACCTTGTCTCTGGCAGATTGATTCTCTTGGTAGGACAAGAAGGGATAGCCAGGCAAGAAAAAAATGGAGGTTCCTGAAGGCCAGGTACTGTGCTCAGCTAGGGACTTTTTGAGTGCCCTCCCAGAGTCCCCTCCTTTCCCACTTCCGAAGACGGAATGGTAGATACAGTAATCTACAGTCAGGGGGTTTCAAGATAATTTATCAAATTATCATTTGATCATCATAATACATACTTTTAAAAATGAAGATTAAAAACAAAACAAAGGGCAAGTTATAATGAATACATGTATACTGTAAATAAAGACTATAGACAAAACCAATTTAATAATAATTATCTCTGGGTGATTATAATTTTCTTCTTTTCCGATCTTCTAAATCTACTACCATAGAAACTTATGATGTTTATTTCTGGGAAAATAATTCCAACACTATTTAATTATCTCATTGATTTTTCATGTATATAAAATGCTTAATTATTATTATTATCATTATTTTTTTTTCCCCAGCCTCACCTTTCCAGGACCCTGCTTTCCCATTTGCGGTGTGTTTGTGTGACCAATACCCTGTGACCTCCAGCCTCCGATTAGAGAGAAGATTTGGGCTCAGGGAAATATCATCAGCCGAGGGTGCTGGCCAGAGAAATGGGTGGGAGGGAGGATGGGAATATTAGTATCACTCACAGTTGTGTTCATGAGTAGAGTGAACATGGATACAATCATCTAGTGAAATTTATTGCCATAAGGATGTGATCTGTAGAGCCAAAGATGGAGTAAGTTAAGTGTTTGGTTCTTGTTTCTATGTTCTGAAGCAGTGATTCCCAAATTTACCTCCACATTAGATTCACCTGGGACCCTCCCAGAATGTTCTCTTCCTTTCCTTTGCTACTCATCCATCTCCCAAATCTCCTGAAAAAAAAAGAAAAATTCGCTAAAACAAAAATGATACAGCCTTTCCTCTCGAAGGCAAAACATCCCAATTGGTCAGAAAAAAATTAAGATAAACGTTGTTTTTGTGTGACCCCTACATATCCTCACTTTCTCTTTCTTCTTCTCTGTGCTGTAGTTGCCATAGTCCCGGTGTGGATACCATAGCCCAGGTTCACTGTGTAAGGGGCACAGAAGCACCTTCCATAATCAGTCTCCAGCACCCCCATACTTCATGCTCTATGGAGAGTCAGAAAAAGGCAGAGGATTTGAGCTGACACCCACTATCTGCAGTTGAGGAAATAGAAATTATGTTAAAAATAAATATTCAGAAAAATTACCAGGTATTTTCTTTTGCTTTGTTTTGTAAAACTGCATTTTTTTTTCAATGTAGTCTATCTTATCATTGGCCTGATTCATTAACATATTTGACTAAGTTAAGCAAAATGAGAGGGAGCTGTGTTCTTATAGGAAGAAGGAGAGCCTAGGCATTCTTCTACATACCTGCTGTATGCCTGTGAGCAACTTCAATTTTGTCTTTAAAAAAATTTGACCTATTGATATCTAGGCTTTGGCATGGCAAAAGTATGACAAAATAGCTCTTGTGGCGGAAATACCATTCACAAGGCAACACTTGATCTGAAAGGTGAAGAACTCGATGTCTATATAGAAGTGAGGGCAAGGCTTGACCACCAGTGATGTGCAAAACTCTGAGAAGGGCATAAGGAGGACAACCATGCGTTGTCATTTACCTAATATAACTGGTTCTTGTGGCAAGAATGAGTTTGCACCTTTCATCCCAGCATCCAACTGGCTTAACACTTGTCCATCCCTGATGGGGATTTCATTTTTATTGTATTATTGTTAATCATGGCATCATGGTCTTGTCTGGGGCTGTGGGAGGTACACTTGCATTGAATGAAGTTTTTGCTCTCATGTGTGGTCAAATCTGAAAGACAATTGAAAATCGTCTTCTGACACTAACAACTAACACCTTCTTTTCAGGCACACTCTGCAAGAAGCTCCCCAATAAAACAAAATGCACTGGGTGTGGACAGCTGGAGATAGCTAAGGCCTTGCAACCTTAAGTTCTGGAGGGAGAAGCATCCAACACTACTGTCCCCATCACCTCTTGACAATATACGAAGTCTCAAAAATTCTGGTTGATAAGCTCTATGGGAAATTTGAAAAGTTATACATTGGTTACATAGGAAATATATGTGACAAATGGGGTTATGAAATACTGCAGTGAAGTGTAATGGTTTGAACTCTTGCAATTGTGGCTTTATCACTTATAATATGGGGGACATTTACATTATTTCTTTATTGTATTATGGATACTGTCCTCTTTTTTGGCAATAGACCCTTCCCAGAATGGATAAACATAGAAACAGGAAGTGTATATTGAAGAAAAAATCAGATTCGAGTTCTGAATTTCTGTTGGAAACCTAGTGATATGCTGATGAATGATTGATTTGACAAAATGTTAGTATTTTGCATCCACCATGGAGGCCATGAGGATATCACTGATCACATGAAAACCAGAAGACACAAATCTGCTCCAAAGCATCAACATCCAACCTGAACAGTTGATAGTGATGTTAAAAAGACTGTGTCCAAAGATGATGATTTAATAAACACATCTACAGAAGATCGATTTATAGATAATTCTGTAGCATGTGACTTTCATTTAAATCAAGTAGCTACCCTCCACTGAATTTACTCATTTCAACTGTGAGTTATGTAACCAAGACTCTTGTACACATATAAAAAGTTAAGAGAGAACTGCTAATGTATCGGCTCCATTAGCAAAAGAGGAAAATTACATTAATGAAAATACACCAGTTTTATATCAGTGTTGTCAGATGTTTTAAGTAGACTTTCATTAATTCCAATAGTAGATTATTTCTTAAACCAATATTTAGAGTCAAAACGAAGTTTTGGAAACATTGTGTCACAGATGAAACATTTGTCACTGCTGTGAATGTTATAGCTGATTCAGCCAAAAAATTCAACATAGGAGGTAAACTTTTTGTTGGCTTTTGGGTGATGAAATAAATATAAATTCAGGGCAACATGGTATTGTATAAGTAAAATGCTTTACTAATTAAATATCTATGTGAGGGAACAGAACTTCTTGAATTACTTATGATTTATACAATATTCAAAATTCATCAAAACACACTTTCATCATATACCCAAAAAACAGTTATTATTAGAATCAACAAATATTTTTATATGTACACAGGGAGCTGAAATACAATTTCTGTATATGGGACAAAATTGGTTTGAATTTAAAACAACAACAACAACAACACATACTTTCCATGGTAATATGTACTTTTTTTCTCTTTGCTGCTCCCATGACCTGGATTTTAACATATTCGAGATTCAGAGAAATTTAGTTGGTGAACAAAGTGATGAACAAAGATAACATTTTTTGGAAAGGCTTTGGTTGCATTTTGTTCAATATCAGTTGAAAATGTTAATCAAAAATTCAACAAATAGAGCAAATTAATAAGGAGGTGAAGGCAGGAAAATGATGATGATTGTGTGGGATTATCCACAAAATCAAGGGTGAAACTGAACAAAATAAGCAAGGACAGCTGAGAAAGACAGGGTTTAATTCTGAAATCTGTAGCTGTACTTTGGAATATCTTGATTTGGGGAAAGCATTTCCATTCAGTTCTTATATTCAGTTGAATCCATTTCTAGTCTGTGCTGGAATGGAATGGAATTGAAAAGGCCTATCATTTCATAGTATCTAAATTTGGTAAAACATTAAGAAGAATCGTAAATGGAGACAATTTATGTGATGAGACATGTCTTCGAAAAATAGTTGCTCTGAAACTGAGAAGGGAAGCAAGATGACAGTGTCTGTAAAAATATTTTAGTTTAACCATTTACATATTTTCATACAAAACAAATCAGAAATGAAAAATTTCCTCCTGTAACAGAACTTACCAGGTACATCTGCACCTGTAAGAAAATACTTCTTAATTAAAAATGGCATGTTCTGTATAGTTGCAGTGATAGAATGTGTCAACAATTAAAATTATTAACATATAGTTTGGCTCTGTAGAAGACTGAAGGCAATTTCATGAAAAAATTAAAGATAATAGAACAATATATAAAACACATTTTTAAAAAAAAAGACTCCACTTACCATGATCCTGGAAAGAGTTAAAACGCAGAATAAAAAATCTGCATATGTAATAAGAATAATTATTGTTTATTTTTTAATGTGTACATAATAGTATAATACATTTAAAAATATACATAGCTCAGTGTTGTTTTCATATTTCAGACAGATTTTTTTCAAATAGTTTCTGAATAAGACTATATTATAGACCCACCAATATGGTGAAGCCCATCATTGGCACCAAATAAATATTAATATATATCATTTAAATTATGTTTAACATTTCCCCAGCACTCAAAGCTCTCCTTCTAGGACATTGGATTAAATACATGGTCAACCTATGCTTTGAGGTTCCCTCAGGACTTTAGTCTAGCTTAGTGGGGAAGGGGCACACATACTGGAGGTATGGAAATAACCAGGTAAGGCCACGGTGGACAAAGTAGAGAATAAATGATTAGTCACTAAGAGAATGAGTCAGATGGGGATGCTAGAAGCTCATAACACAGTGAGGTCACCATTGCCTGGAGAGGATTTAGAAGATTTTATAGAGTGTTATCTAGAGTTAGGATAAGGAAGTGAGTGAGGGTCTGAAGAGACCCAGGAGAACAAGGCACAGTTGGAGAGAGAACTTTGTGAATAACCACAGTACAAATGATAGTCAGAATTTGAACTAGGGCATGGAGAGAAGGAATCATCTTGACATGTTCTGAAAGAAAACACGTGTAGGTTGTTGACCTCTTTTGAAGGCAAGCTTAAAAAATTCAACTCGGTGATATTTAGGATGTTCCAAACAATTTTCTAAATTAATCTCCAAATTAATTAATAATGAGTTGCTTATTTTTCTCAACAAAAGTAACTATATTTAATTTCCAGAACATTTCAGATGTATAGTAAGAAACTTTGAAGGGAAAAAAAGAAAAAAAAAAAAAAGAAAAGAAAAAGTTTGAGAGGGGTCAAGAAGTTAAAAAAAACAACAACAAAAACAACAACAAAAAACACCAAAAACCAAAAAGACCCTTTCCATTTCTACCAGAGCATGGCCTTGTTGACATTCTATTGTAAACTCAGTTATGCCATTTTCCTACAGGGCAATTTGGAGGTTCTGATTTATTGAAGCATAGATCTGCTGTTCTCTACACCTTAATTCCAATAACTGAATTTATGCACATGCCCACATCTTTTGCAGATTATATTTTTTCCTTTATATTGTTAAAGTTTCTTTTGTTTGTTTTATAAATCCTGCTTAAGGCTAGTGAGGAAGTAGTAAGGACCAGTTGAAAAGAACCAAGGACTCAAAACACGTGTTTGCAATTCTAAGTCTTAGTTTTCCTCATCTGTAAAGTGGGAATTAGTTAAACTCCCTCAACCGCACAGTGATCTTCCATTGAAATCTGTTACACACTAGACACCGAATGCTCAGCACTCAGAATCCAGAAAGTCAGATGGAGAAAACACACCATTTCAGCAATGTGGCTCATGTTATGGGAGATGTTGTTTTATAGGAGGTAAGAAAAACCTTTACTGTAAAAAGAAACGTTGACATCTGAATTGACTCTTGATGTTTGAGTTGGATTTTAGCAGAAACACAAGGGAAGTATTTCTAGGAAGATGAGAAAGCATGGACAAAGCATGGCAATGCAAAAATATTCTGGATTGTTGTTTGCTCCCCAATAGATCAGCTCACAAATCACATGGGAAAGTGTGATATTCTTCATTACGTTAGTCGTTTAGATAGAGAACCACCATAATGAACATATTGCTACCTATTTTTAGGGAGTTGCGATGCGGGAGTACAGTTTCGGGACCATGTGTTGGCCAAGACTCCTCCTCATTCATTCTGACTTCAGTGAAAATATGCTGTGTAAGTCAAAGACTGTAGCTGAGCTAGGAACTGCTTTATAGAGCGGGTGCTCTGTAAGACGCAACAGATGACTCCGCAAGGTCAGCACACCTTCTCCCCTGAATCATTCAAACATGCAATGAATGTCTCTCTATCAGGAATTACCCAGTCCTGCTTGGAGTGGAGAACAGAACTGGTGGCCTCCTGAAAGTCCCCTAAATTATGTGTTCCCAAACTGAGAGGCAAATGAAAATTAATGAAGATGAAGGTTTGTGAAAAGCTTATGCTCTCAAAATCTTTTTGCAAAACATCCTTTGCTAATTTTTCCTCGCCCCTCTTTAATGGATCTATCTTAGTCTGTTTGGCCTACTAAAAGAAAAACACTACAGATTGGGTGGCTACAACAGCACATACATTTATCAGAGTTTTTTGTGGCTGAAGGCTCAAGGTCTTCTCCCTATGTCTTTGCAAGGTGGAAGGGAAGAGAGCTCTCCAAGGTCTCTTTTATCAGGGCAGGAAACCCATTCACGACGCCCCCTCTCCTAATACCACCATCTCCACCATTTTGGGGAAATGCACATATTCGGTTTCTAGCAATCTTGTATTACCGCAAGATCAAATAATATGTGCCTCAGTTCTATTTATCTTGAAGACCATCTCCCAGTCTTGCCCAGCACCCCTTTGTACTAGAAGACATGGCTTCAAGCAGACTAATTTATCATTTACCTTCCTTTTCATTTCTCTGTCTTCATGTCAATCTCCCCAAGCCAGATCGACTCTCCTTTCCTTCTTTTTTCTTAAACATCTTTAAGACTCCACTCAGATCCCATAGATATTATATGAATTAAACAAATATAATCTCTCTGCAATATACTCTTACTTTCAGTAACACATTGCACTATGTCAAGAAAAATAGTTCTTTTGCACACAACCTGTTCTTCCCAGAATGTATATTGCTACAAATAGATAATTTTTTTTTCATTTTTGATTGATTTGCCTTTCCTTGGCCAGGGAATATAACCAAGATTGGATAATTCACCACTTAGGGAGGGTGGCAACATTTTGAAATTTTAGCATTTATTTGTTCACCGAGTACTTTTGAATCCTGAATTATTTACAGGCTAAGGGGATTATCCTGCATAAATATTACATACAACATTGACAATAGGACTTGCGTTTTCCTCATACAATCATTCCTTTTGGCAGGAGGTGGACATAATGCTTAGAACTTAAAGAGCCACTGTGGTTTTTAAAAGGTCATATTTGGCCAGCCATAATTTATTCTGTGTGTCTTTCAGGAACAGACAAGAGTGATTCAGTTGACAGAAACTGATTATTTTTTCCCATAAAAGATTTCACAGATCTTCATAAGAAGATATAATATCCAAACTACATAGACTTAGAGGAAGAAAAAAATCAATATAATGTATTGGAAAATGAAAAAATAACAAATTTGAGAAACTAAACCGGATCAGAAGATAATGACCAAATGAAAGTATACACCTAATTCTAAGTTCAAATGTCTTAAGTGTTTGAAAAACGTTTGATATTTTTCTTCATTTTACCTTCATGCTTATAAACTAATCACCCAAGGAAGTAGAATTTTAATTAATAAGACTTTTAGGATGGTACTGTGCAACTTTATTTTTTTCATATGTTTTATCTAACTCAATTTTGTTAAATAGGAAATAAATATTCTTTTCCTTCACTGAAAATAGTTTAGAATAACAATTTTTTTTTCTGAAAAATGAAAATTGACTCTTAGTTACTCTCTTTTTCTTTGTGTATTTACTCTAGTTAATCGTTTGACTTTTCTTTGTTATTCACGTTTTCGTTTTCCCAGAACTTGATCTAGAGTCTCTAAAGTATATGAGAAAGGCTTTTGTCTTGTTGAAAACACAGGAGCTTTCCAAAACCTCTTTCTAGAAGTTTATGCAATCCATCTTTTGATATTCTTATTTTTAAAGAAGATCAAAGGTTACATTTATGGTTTCAGGAAATAATATATTCTTTCTTTTAAATTCCCAAATAATTCCGATTACCTTTAAAAAATGAAAATATAGTACAAATATGGAAAATCTCATACTCCAATGGAACAAATGACTGGATTTTCACAAACTGGGGATAATTTTGTAACCAGCACCCATCTAGGGAATAAATGGACTGCTGTGGAAAAGATAATAATAAATGTGATCATTTCAGGGTGCTCAAATATCTGAGTCCTAAAACCCCAAGTTCAGTTAGGTGTCTTTCCCTTCAGAGTACTTACAGGAAGGAAATCAGGAAACAGACAATAAATTTATTAAATCTGGTGAATTAGTGTATCTAAGGATTCAGACTCACATTTTTTTCTTGAAACACCAAATATGAAATAAGAAATGGCTTTGTTTTTCATGTGTTATTATTAAAGGCAGTTATACAATTGCTTTCAGCCCAGTGTCTCCAAGTAATAGAACCATAGCTTTATAGAAGCTTTTCTAAGTGGACAGTATATTTATACTTGCTTCTGTATAAATTTATATTTATACAGTATATTTATACTTGCTTTCATTCCAGGATCACTGAAGGAATAGCCAGCATCAGGTTTTGTAGATAAAGAATCAGAATACCTATATGGTTTCAAATGTGTCCCTGGATATTGTCATCCCTCTGTTCAATCCATGGACGGCCTTAAGCTCCTCCTGTTCACTACAGGAGTCCAGTAGTTCTGCTGGTTACTCAGTCCATTGTTACTCAGATAAATTTCTACCTAATCTGGGAGGCAAACACAGTTTATTTCAGAGTGTCCTGTCTACTGTCATTTCCCTTCAACTTGGACAAGATAGCTGTTACGGGCTGTCCTAGAACTCAAGACTTTCCCGGTGTCCCAAGAGGAACTTTGGTTGAAGGAGAAACCCAAACTCTTTCTGCCACTGTCTGCCTGTGGCTTGACGTCGCACAGTGCCCTCAGGCTCATTCTGACCTCTCTCTGGGTAAGACAATGTCGCTTTGCTTTTCCAATTGTTTTGAAACTGATATTCAACTTGGAAGCCTGAATACACTGTGATGTTGATGGTAGTGATGATGCCCTCCAATGACCCAAATCTTTTTGAGTGTTTGCTTTAGCCAATAAAAATGAAAAGTCATCATGATATAGTTTCCCAAAGCCAGGGTCAAACCCCAACAACTCCAGGACACCTGCATCTTCTAAGAACCAAATACTAAGAAAAAATATGTTTTTCATTCCCCTTTGAAAATAACTTTATTCTTCTGGCAGCAATACTACTCACTGTACAAATTCAAATGATTAAAAAAAAAAAAGAAGAAATCATTGTTAGCACTTTGGTGAACATCCTTTCAAACATTTCTTTAAGTGTATCTAAACGTGTGTGCATATGTCCTTCATATAAGTAGGACCATACTATTCACGTTATTTTGTAGTTTGCCTTTTCCCTTGACAGTTATTTAATGGCATTCCTTCCGTGTTAACAAATACGGTTGCATATCATTGTTGTAGGACCTACATTTGGTGCATAGGCCATGTTTGACTAAATGCTTTATAGAAGAATACCTAGAATATAGAAATATAGAAAGAATACCCAATTTCTCTTATGAATGATGAATCTTGTGCAGTTATCATTTCCAGTCTATATGACTATATCTTTATTTGAAGTATTAAGGTGGGTTAGAAGGGTCAGAGCATCTACACACATGATATTGGATACACAGGGTCAAACTGCCTTCTACAAACATTGTCCTATTTGTGTGACATACACTTCAAGTAAGAGCACATGTTTCTACACACACAAATCAAACAATGACTTTTAATAATGCTTTCAGTCTTTGTCTCTATCACTGAAAATGATATTGTATCATTTGAATGTCAATGAGGTTGAACACATTTATATATCCTCATTCATAAATTGCCTCTTTACCGATCTTCCTCTTGGATCCTTCTTTTTTCCTCTATTGTTATTTATCACACATATCATTCTAATTTTGTGACTTGTGTTTCAAGTTTTATTTTGTTTTACTTTGCTGTGGAGAAGTCTTTGTTTGGTTTTCATTTGAGGCCATCAAGGGTATCAGCTGTTTCTTCTTGTGCTTTTTGATATTTATAATATATTTCAGAAAGCCTTGTCCTCTTAGTAAACTTACATCTTTAGTTTTACTGTTTATACAATGCTACTTTATTTCTTATTCTTTTTATGCATTTTACCCACATCCCCAAGTAGATCATTGATCAAGGAATAGATATTGTCCCCTCTCCTCTGGGTATTTTGTTCTATTATTTCTTCATGGCCTACCTTCTGCTCTGAAACTCCTGTTACATGGTGACAGGAGCAGATGGGTAAAATATTTTATATTCTGGCTAATATTTTTATTTCTTTTCATGGTAATGGGAATCATACTTATTATTTTTCAGGTCTCCAAGAGACATTAGTCAAGTCTATTTGTAATACCTATTCAGTGAACTTTTGGGGGGAGGGCATATTTTATGTGTTCAAGATTCTTGTTATTTGTTGACTCTAGCCACAACTTCTTGTTTTATTGCTGCAGGACCTAAACCAAGAAGGTGGTCCAGGGGTGGAAAAGACGAGAATAAAATGAGAACTCTACAGGGAGGTTCAACAGGACTCAATGGGGTCTGGTTATAGAACTTCAGGGAGAGAGGCCATTCTAGTTTCTTGCCCAAGTGCAGTGAGAGTTCTGACTTTTCACATGTGTAAAGGGCTCAAGCTCACTAAGTTTGGATTCTGTAGAGTGTGGCTTAGGGCCTGATGATCTGTGGGATGCAACAAAAGGTAGTATTTGGCAAACAGTAGAAAAGCACAGGGAAAAATGATGCAGAGGAGGGGTATTTCCTTTCTGGAAGTGGAAGTGTTTTAATAGCGTGAGACTTTGGGGGAGGGAAAAGGAAATGATAATTTAGTTGGAGAGAGAAAACACATGGAGATGGAAACATATAAGAAATGTTTATGAATGGTGATGGTGGTGGTGATGGTGGTGGTAACTTCTCTTATTTACTAAACACTTGCCACATGTCAAGCATGGAGAAGCAGACACCTGCCATGTGCCCAGGGAGTAAGTAGATATTTACATCTGATTCCATTCTCACATCCTCCCTGGTAGACATTATTTTCCTCCTCATGTACTGATATCATAAAACCAAGGGTTAGAAAGCAAACACATATAAGAAAGCTGAGATTCAAACTTAGATCTTCCTAATGCCAATGTCTCTTGCTCTTGACTGCTTCCAGACTTCCTCAAGGCATTCAGATTATCTGGAAAAAGCAAAGGATGCCGGGAAATGATTTATTGGGAATCTAGTTTGGGGTTAAAATAGTAAAGGGCTTCACATGTCATGCTCAGGAATGGGAAGTTTATTTGTCAGGCACTAGGGAGTCACTAAAAGTTCTTGAGTGGAGAAATGTTATGAACATGTATTACCGGACTTTGCATATGTCACCTGATTGGTTTTGGTGTCATGGAAAACAGGCAGACCAGTTAGAATTTGTTGCAGGGTTGATGGAGAAATTGTGAGGTTTGAGGTTGGAATAGTGATAGCATGAATAGAGGTAAGGAAATTGGATGCTGGAAGTCAATGGAGAAGGTGGAAGGTTTGACTGTTCAGGGTGTCACAGAGAAGTAAAAGTGACTTAGAGCCCAGGAAAAGGGTTGGGGATTCTTGATAATGAAAATGGATTACATTGAGAAGGATCCAGAAGGGTCACTGGTCTGAGCACTCTTACATTGACTATCTTGTCAATATCTGTAATGTCCACCTTGCTAGGCTATTTAATGTGTGATTTTCTATAACATTCACATGCAATGATTACTTAGCAAGGAAAACAAGTAAAAAGCTCAAAACATTATAACAGGGTTTTATACCTCAATGGATTGTATATAAAAGGAACATACCTCAACATAGTAAAGGCCATATATGATAAACCCACAGCTAACTCAATGGTGGACACTGGAAGGCTACTCCTCTGTGATCAGGAACAAGGAACAAGGGTGCCCACTCTTACCATTCTTACTCAGTACAGTACTGGAGACCCTAGCCAGAGCAATTAGATCAGAAAAAGAAATGAAAGACATCCAATTTGGGAATGAAGAATTGTTATTATTTACTGATGACATGATTTTTTTCTTTTCTTTATTATGTTCAGTTAGACCACATATAGTATATTATTAGTTTTTGGTGTAGTGTTTAACAATTCATTAGTTGTGTATAACACCCAGTGCTCATCACAACACATGCCACATGATTTTATACGTAGAAAATCCCAATGATCCAACCAAAAAACTGTTAGAACTAATCAATAAGTTCAGTAAATTTACAGGCTATAAAATCAACAAACAACAATTGGTTCCATTTCCATACTCTAAAATGAAACATCTGAAAAAGGAATAAAGAAAACCATTCCATCCGCAAGCATCAAAAACAATAAGATACCTAGAAATAAATTTAACTAAGGAAGTCAAAGATCTCTACAATGAAACTTATAGGGTTCTTTTGAGAAAACAAAACAAACAAACAAATGAATAAAAAACAAAGAAGACACACACAAATGGAAAGGCATCTTGATCTCATAGATCAGGAGAATTAATATTGTTAACATGTTCATACTTTCCAAAGCCAAGTATAGATTTGATGCAATCCCTTTAAAAAATTCAAATAGCACTTTTCACAGACATAGAAAAAGCAACCCTAAAATTTGTATAGAACCACACAAGATCCCAAATAGCCAAAGTGATCATGAGAAAGTTCAAAGCCGGAGGCATCATCATTCCTGAATTCAAACTATATTACAAAGCAGTAATAATTAAAAGAGTATGATCTTTCTAATATATTTCAATTAAACAATAACAAAAAACTCACAAAAATCCACAATTTTCTATAGTGTTTACTTGTGTAATAAATTAGTGTGTTCTTCTCTCTCTAATATATAATTTTACCTTAATTGTATAATTCATATGCTGTGGCTCTTTTCTTTTTAAGGTTATTTATTTATGTTTTGAGAAAGAGTGTGTGTGCATGAGCACACAACTGGGATGAGGGGCAGAGGGAGAGAATGTTCAAGCAGACTTCCTGCTGAGTGGGGAACCCATAGGTTCAATCTCTCCAGCTGAAACTAAGAGTTAGAGGTTTAACCAGCTGAGCCACCCAGGAGCACTTGCTGTGGTTTTTCATGTGACCATGGTGTTGGTCTATTTGGTATGCTCCAGTGAAACATAAGGGAGTCTGAGTGTTTTACATGGTTTAGGTTACTTCTCTATGCTGGTCACTCAAAAGACATCGGGTATGGATTTCTTAAATATTGCTTTTGACACAATAAAGTGTCATCAAGCTCAACAAAACCCATTGCATTCCAGAAACCCTAGGGCCTGGCTAGACACGCAAACCACGTTCCATTCTTGTGTTTTTTGTGTGTTGCAAATGGCTAGCAGGACTCTTCCTTCTTTCATATTGGCAAGACAGTTATAAAAGCCAGGAAATGGAAATGGTTGGAACAGCTTATGGGAGAAGACAGTGGAGGAGGTCATGGCCAGGCACCTCATAGAGTAGAGGGGAAAAACACAATCATGAGTCTGCTCTCTTATTACCAAGGAGAAGAGGACAGTGGTCAGCGGATGCGGTGGCAAGGAGCAGAACCAAGAGAAAGAGAACTCTGATGACACCTGCGAATGTGGGCTCTTTGGTTTTCTCTCCTCTCCTGCTCTGCCGCAGGCTAGGCTTTCAGCCCCACATGGTTATGAGACTGTCAGCCCGTTGCACACTCCCTCACCCTGTGCACACCCATCTGGCTGGCACTCACTCGAATGGGTTTTTACAGCAATAGAACAAGAGACACCGAGAAATTCAGCTTTCATTGGCATTTTCTCAGCAGGAGTTCCCTCTACCTTCCTGAATGCAGGTTGCCCATCTGAGGATCGTGGTGGTTTCCAGGTAAAGCAGAGGGGTGACCTTCCAAAGCCTTCATAAAAGGGACCCGTAGACACAGCAGTACACTTTCTTGAGATATTGAGGACTTTGAACTGGATTTGGCCCCTGTAAAATTGGTAATGCTTGTGACAATGCAGAGATCTTTTACCGCAATAAACAAAGCAATTAATGTGCCTTTAATTTGCACCTAACCAAACAGAAAGGGTGCGTTCATTCCATGTGACATGTAGACGAATTTTTCTTTAAAAACAAAGTTTCATGCTGTGACTACAATTAGTGTAATTGTCAGCTCTTCTCTAAAAACAAATATGTATTAAGAGAAACGCCAGCATTGTGCCCTCCTCTGGTGTGAAAATGAGACAATCAAAATCTATTGTAATTACCTCAGTGATATTATAATTAGCAACGATTAAGTTATTCCATGCTGCTTTTTTCCTCTTGGCTACAATTAAAAAAGTATATATCTTTCTGCTGCACATTACTGCTGATCATTTTACCTCAATACATGTCTGGTAAGTGGATAAATTAGAAGTAATTTTAAAGCACAACTCCGTTAAAACATATATCTTTCTATTTAACTGCCTTAACCCTATAGAGGCATCTGTGCTCCCTGCTGCTCCGTGAGAAAAGTGCAAGGCCCCTGGTTTCTTTACCCTGCACTTTAGCTCCACGCCCCCGTCATAAATCAAACGTAGTTTTGAATGGACAGTTTTAGAAAATGAATTTTTTTGGTTTGTTTTTTTGATTACCGACATTTAAATGATATGACTAATCATTCAGTTCTTGCCAGGCAGGCCCACCTAGCCCCAAATCCCTACACTGGGCAGTAACCAGTTTTTTTAAACTAAATTGCTGAAAAGCCAGACAGCTGTACCATCACAGCAAATAAAGGCCCTGGGTAGATAGATCAGGAGAAAAAGTGAATTAGGCCATAATTATAAATTTGCCTTTTCTTTATCACACATATCCTTTTTTTTTTTTTTTTTTTTTTTTTTTAAATTTCTCAGGGAGACCTACTTGTGTTGATGGAGAAAAAGGAATTCATAAGAAAACAAAGATTTGATTACAATTTGAATCTTCACTTGCTTTGTGAGTTAAGAGGTGGTTAATGGTCTGGCTTTACTCATTTCAAACATTTAAAGCAAAATAGACTCTGGTGTCCAGATAGCTTATTACCAGACTTGCTAGTTTTCTCTATGATTTTTGATTAACAGAGACAAACGGCCAAAGTTTTGTTTTCTTTGGAACATGTATAATAATCTTGCTCCAGAAAGGATAAATTCTACCTTCCCATTTGACATACCAGTTCTTTGTATATTCTGGTTAATTTTTTTTCCCCCAATACACATACGCACGACTTTTTGTAATAGCAGCATCTACGACAAGCCTTTTTTGGATGTCCAGGAATACTGACAAGGGAGATCTCAACAGCAGCAATCAGGAGGTTTTACGCATGGCTCATGATTTTGCTAAGCATTTGCCATTCCCTGAGGCCGAGGGCAGAAAAAAAAAAAAAAAAAAAAAAAAAAAGCCTGAAAGAAGATTCACTTACAGGGAAGAGAACAGAACAGAAGCAAGAATATGCATTGATTTGGTAAAGAACAGAAGCATGTAGGTCTTTCCGGAATGCTCTTCTCAGGTGACTGGGGGATTTGCAAAAGGACAGGAAATGGGGGGAGAGCAGTGGGAAGGGGGGGAGGTGCCCTCACAGGGCTTCAAAGGGACCACACCTACTGAAGAAACCATTCTAAGACACCATTGATTTACACAAGAAGCCATTTTGAAAAGGAAGACTAATTTTTAAAAATTGGGGGCACGGTGGGGATATGAAATAATGTGCACAGATGCATGAAGTCATATAAAAAATGAAAAAAAAAAGTATGGAGTTGTTTTATGGGAGATCCATCCCATGAATCCTTCCTACAGGACCAACTTCATAGGTGGTGTGCCCTCTGCAAGCCCATGGAAGGGGACCATGCTTATTTTGCAGTAGCTCTCTTAAAATTCTTAACTACTTTTTTGAACAAAGGGCGCTGCATTTTCATTTTTTCCTTAGGTATTGCAAATTATGGAGCCCAAGGTGCCTTCCTATTTCTCTGCCCCTCTTTATGCAGCAGAATAAAGTTCAGTGGTCAGTAGCCACACTGTCTTTCACCTGGCGTGATTTGAGTGACACTGTTCAGAATTCCTGTGTTCTATCAACCACCCCGAGTCCACATGAACATTCTAGATTTCCATATTTCAGATATACCAGAAAGATATTATTGCAGGGATTGGGGAGTGGGTATGTGTAAATGAGTAATTTTACTTATTCTAAACACTCTTTGACACTATTTTTTTTTCAGACATTGTACTTGTGCACACAAGCTGATTAAACAGAAATTAAAGAGCTCCATGGAGTGTTATAGTCACACACACACACACACACACACACACACACAGAAACACAAATGGGCTGTGAACATTTCTTTTCAGCCCCAGACATGGTGCAATCTCTCCCATAACACTAATGACGAGATTGTTTAACTCCCATAGTGATATAAAGCGCTGTTCCCATTAATATCCATTGTCACTTGTTGATGGCATGTGGGAATTGGAAAGCCCCACGCTCTGGGACACCCATTAATGCCTCTGTTTATGAAGCGGCACCCTCAGGAGGGAGCTGCTGGGACGCTTACTGGCTCGGAATACCTTGTCACCCTGCACAGCTCCCTTAGTGTGAGTTTTGTTTAATACTTTTTATTTATTAGCAAGTTGACAGCTATTTTACTTCATTGGATATTCTTTGCTGGAAGAAATGAGATCAGAGCATGGGAAAGAAGAAAACTCTGCCTTCTAGTGTTTCTGCAGCAACGTGAGAGGAGAGGAAAGGTGGTGGTCCTGACAGGGAAGGGAACACCAAGTGAGCCCTACTGGTATGGCAGAATTGGTTTTCTCTGGAGCCAGACATTAAGGTTTATGGAGTAAACAGATCAGGCATCCTATTTATGAAATTTCTAGGAAGTATCCTCTCTCCTTCCAGAACCATTCAATGCCCTCTTTTCACTTCAGGAATTCCCAGTGAATGTATTCCCAAGCTCTTTATCATTCACCTCTCTCTCTGCAAAAACATATCTGGCTTCTGTTCTCTGCGCTTTGTTAAGAGCTAAGAACACCAGGCATCACTTAACTACTGTATTGAACTATAATGTCTCATGTGGGGACCCAGGGGTTTACTGAAATAGTAGTTGCTTTGTCATTCTGAAGTATGTACTACATGACTGAAGTCTTCTCTCCTCCATGACAAGTGTTTGCCTTGCTTTGCTCTGGTCTGTATATTTGTGTCCCTCAATATTCCTATGTGGAAACCTAACCCCAGTGTGATGATATTAGAGTTGAGCTTCAGGGGAATGATTAGGTCATGAGGATAAAGCCTTCATGGATGGGATACATAGAAGACACACCAGAGACCTTTGTAGAAGAGACCTCAGAGAGCTTCCTCACCCCTTCTGTCATGGGTGACAGGGTGAGAATATGGCCCTCTGAGGAAGCAGATCTCACGAGACATGAGATCTGCTGGTGCCATGATCTTGAAATTCCCAGTCTCCAGAAGTGTGAGATATAAATATTTTTGTTCATAGACCAAACACTTCTCTGTATCATTTTGTTATAACAGCCCGGGTTTACATAGAATATAATCAAGGTTATCTGGGTCTTCTTTCTCTGTACACAGTGTAGGCTGTCTAAATTCACTCAACTCTTTCTTTTCTTTTTCTTGTCTTTTCTTTTCTTTCCTTTTCTTTTTTATGTGTTGAGTATCATACCTCCAAAAAAAAAAAAAAAAGTCCTTTTGGAATGAGGCATGGAGTGTTAAATTAATGAATAATTTGACACACCACTCTAGAAGTTTCTGAACTAATAACAAAAGTACTAAATAATGTAGAAGTAATGTAATAATGTAATGTAATAGTAGGACTATTGCACTTCAGGTGTTGGATTTTTAAATAAAATAATGTGTGTAAACATGTAAAGCTTTCAGGCTGGACTGCCTAGGTTTTGATCCTGCCTTTGTCTTTTGTTGCCATGGATGTCCTAGGTGTCCTCAGTGATAGAAATAGAGATAATAATAATATTCATTTCCTTGGAATGATTTGGAAACAAATTAACTAATATGCATAAACATTTGAATAGTGCCTGTCACATGGATATTGTCCAATAAATATTAGCTACTAATATCATCTCAAGTTATGATTTTTTTCTTAGTTTTGTGCTGTTTTGCTGTCCAAACAACATTGTTTTGTCTTGATAAACTCAGCCTACTAATTAGTTCATTACTATTTTTAGCTAATTGTCACATAATCCATTACTTATTCATCTAAATGTATTTGTCCCCAGCTTTCGTTAACCCTAAATTTGATTAGCATTAAATGTATTTTTTTTCCCTTTCCTCTTAAATTCTTAAGTTTTTGCATATGCTTGCCCTAGTAAGTCATTAATAGCTTAATAAGAATTAAATGTTTTTTGCTGTTGTCACTGTGTTTCATTTTTCTATCTGGAAGCCTCCAGAACACAAAGAACTGGGGCAATTCTGTATCCTACCTTCCCCGCTTGAAGCACACTTCATATGGATCACTTTACACTAAATTTGTGTTGAACTAATGAATATAAATCCACTTTATTTTGTCCAAGTTATTCATTCATCCTTGAATTTATTCCTATTTTTTAAAGATTTTATTTATTTGTTTGTTCATTTACTTTACAGAGAGACAGAGCTGGTAGGAGTTGGTGGGAGGAGCAGAGGGGAAGGAGAGGGATGGAAAAGAATCTCAAGCAGACTCTGGGCTGAGCATGGAGCCTGATGAGGGGCTCGATCCCATGACCCTGAGATCACCACCTGAGCTGAAATTAAGAGTTGGACACTTAACTGACTGAGTCACCCAGCCTCCCCTGAATTTATTTATTCTAGGATACATCCCATGAGAAACCTTTGAGGTGTTGCCCATTTACCTGGTTATATAATCTGGAATAGAGACCCAAGCATGAGAAAGCACATTGTTAAAATATTCACCATCTTCTCCTTTCAGCAGATAGAGAACATATCTCATGATTTAAAGTATCCCAGCTCAGTCATAACAGGTATTCAATGAATATCGGCTGAATAACACACAGGCATTAATACCAACTAGTGTTTATTTCACAAAAATGGGATACAAAAGTGAAAATACATTAAATGAATTTGTAAATATTTCAGCATTCATGATCCGGACATGCAACACTAGCTTTATGACAAAAGACTGGTTCTGATTTATGTGACCTTGTTTATGTGACCTTGAAGAATCTATCTCATATTGTGTTCTACCCTCAACCTATTTGAACTGGTTTCCTTCCTTCACTATTCCACCAAATTACTCTTTCCAAACTCACCAATAAACACAGAACACTTCATTTTACACTCCATTCACTTTATGACATCTCCTGGTCTCTCTGATGTTAGTAAATGTCACCAATACCTATGCAGTCCCTCAAGTCCAAATTCCAGAATTCATCCATTTTCTTCTCTGCATCTCATCTTCAGTCCATCAGAAAGCCTTTAAAAAAATAATAATAATTCTAAAGCATATTCCTAATATACCTACTTCTCCCCACTTCCATTGTACCTCTTTCCAACCATGATCACCTTTCAATGGATCTCCAGTAGGAGCCTTTCATTTCATCTCTGCTTCTACCCTCATCTGTCACAGGAGACAACCAAATGCAAGTCCTCTGGAGTCTGTCCCCTTATCAATCTTTGGCAAAGACTTGCCTATCTCAAAACCAAGTCCAGAGTCCACAGCCTGGCCTTCCTGGATTTCTGCTGACTTTATCAAGCTTTATCTTTTCTGCTGCCCAATGCCCCCAGTGCACCCATTACTTTTATGACATCTATGATGAAGTATTTCTCAAACCCAAATTCCTCTCAAGACCCTCTTCATACCATCCTTCACATTCACAGGGCTGCCCAGCTGCCCTTCATGTCACTGCCTTCTTCATGTCACATGGACCATCTTCATGATGGTTTCCTTCCTGACAGGTTCTCATTCCTTCCTTTGATCTGCTTCCAACCTCTGCACATGTGTCTTTCATGGTGTTCATTAAACTCCCTGAGGTTTACTTCTTTCCTCCTCTTAGACTACTTGGACTTGTTTGGAGAAAGACACCGTGTCTCATTAATCTGAATAGGCAGGGACATATATCCTGGAGTTTCCACATAGTAAGTGTTTGGTAGTGTTTGCTCCTTTCCTTTTTTCCCTGGTGAAGCGAAGCATGGTTTACTGATGGTCATAGCATTGAATAAAATGCATAATTGCAAGGAAAATTATCATCACTTGACTTTTTATTAGTAACAGCTGTATGTGCTATGTACTATGAACATTAAAATATATGTTATGACTTTTCAGAATTAAACAGTATTCATCCCAATGTTCACTTAAAACTGCAATTCTCCCACATATCACTTTTTAGATACCATCTTGCTATCATCAGTCTGGCCCCAGACCCTATCATTCTACCCGAATCTACAGCTACCTACAGATCAGTTATCCTGAATGACTACCATCCCATGTGTGTGTGTGTGTGTGTGTGTGTGTGTGTGTGTGTGTAATTGAAGTCTCGTGGATGCACAATGTTATATCAGTTTCAGGTGTACAACAGAAAGATTTGACAATTCTGTATATTACTCAGTGCTCACCATAACAGGTGTAGTTACCACCATCTATCACCACACATTATTACTCTATTGACTATATTCCCTATGCTGTACTTTCCATTACCCTGACTTATTTATTTTATAACTGGAAGCTTATACTTCTTAATCTTTGTTCACTGTATTCCCTCTTTCTATATCGACTATATTCCCTATGCTCTACTTTTCATCCCTGTGACTTATCTCTTTTATAATTGGAAGTTTGTTCATGCTATTCCTTCTTTCTGAAATGTCTGGTCTCCTCTTCTCTGACTGTTTGAAATTCCCTCCTTTTACAAAGTCCATCACAGTTTTAATTTCCCCCAGTTGTTTCTAGACAAACCTAACCACTCTGTCCCCCAAACACCCTCTGGTAACCATCAACCCGTCTTGTAAACTTGTAAGCTTGGTCTATTGTACCTGTGCTTTTCCACTAGATGCTGGACTCCAAAGGCAGGACTGTCCTATTCATGGGCATGCCACAGCACCTGGAACAGTGCCTGAAACAAATTATGCTTCATCTTCACCTGCTGTGGAATCCATATTTGGGCTGGTCAGTGGGCTCACTTGGCCCTGCCATCACTCCAGAGATGTTGGTGTCATGGTTTCTATCGTCCAGTGGATCTTAATTTTCACCCTAAGCAATTTTTTTTTAACTGACATTTCTTTCCCTAGCTGCAGTCAGACATCATGGTCCTAGATACCTTTCCTTAGAGTATGAGCAAATTTGTCATTAGAAGGAAATAAAGGGAGGAAGAGAGGGAAAGAGGGAAGGAGGGAGGGCGGGGGAAGGGAGGAAGGAAGGAAAAAGAGGGAGGGAGAGAGAGATAGAGAAAGAGAGAGAGAAGGAAAGAAATGGAAACCTATAGGCAGACAACAGTTGTGTACCTCTAGATCTCACAGGCTTGGGAACAGTACATTTTTACCTTTATGGCCCTTTATAGTTTAGTGCCTAAAATATTCAGCCTGACTCACCTTGAGTTAAATCTAATAGATTTTTCCCAATAAGGGACAAAGTTGAAGGCTTGCCTGTACCTTGTAATGATAAGGCATTTGATTGCGATTCTTGGGACTCTGCACTGGCATCTTTATTATTATTTAAATTGAATTCTGTAATCGGAATGGAATACTCTCTTTCTAACACTCATATAAATGTGTAAGACAGATATGAGTTTGGCTGGTACTCATTTCACTCAAAGGAAGAAGAAAGAACAAAGAGAGGTAGAAGTAAGAGTGCAAAAATGATCCAAACACATCACTGTTACCTAGATTTCAGACAAATTGTTCCAGTGTCTGTGAGAACATAAAATATAGTTGGAAGGCAGAATCAGCCAGGAAAAGAAGTCCCTTGTGATTAAGATAGGAAAACTTTATTAAGTGGCACAGGCCGTGCTGCTTTTTTGTTTATAGGAAAGAGTAACCCCATTAAAAGTGATAGCTGGGGAAAAAAAAAGAGTTTTTTAATAAAAAAATAAAAAGTAATGTCTGGAGATTGCTCACTCTAAGGACTACTAATCAGTTAAGTTTGTTTTGGGTGTAAAGAGGCTTCTGCTTTCTCTACCTCCTTATAAATTGATGACATGGGTTGAGGAGAGAGCCCCAGTGAATATAATTCTTACACCTGAAATTAAAACAAAAAAATCTTAAATGTCTTCGGGTATAGGGACGCATGCAATTAAACATGGAGTTAAATGACTCTCCCGAATTAAGGAATAGTTTCTAAATTCAAATTCAAGTTCTAAATTCGATGTCTTGACATGCCCTCCTTTAATTTCCCTCTGTGGGGTAAGTTTTAAGCTCTCCACAAATGAAGATATAGGGTTTCATCTACTTATCTAAAGTCATACCAAAAAGTATTTGTTAGACGAGCATTTGAGTCCAGCTTGCAGGAGGTTCCAGAAACCATGTTTCAGCATTAGACACAGCCGAAAGTTCTTGATGAGCAAGTTTGATGGAGATGGTTGGAGATCACACCAGCTACTATGGCTTGAACTGTGGCCCTCGCTTGTCTGAATTCTTATCCTGAAGTCTTAACCTCCAATACCTCCAATGGTGACCTTATATGGAAATAAGGTTATTACAGATGTAATCAGTTAAGATAAAGCCATACGGAAATGGGATGGGACCCTGACCCAATATGACTGGTGTCCTTATAAGAAGAGGAAATTTGGACATAGACAAACACACAGGGAAAATGTCATGTGAAGATGAAGGCAAAGATTAGGGCTTTGGTTCAAGATGTTGGAAACATCAAAGATGGCCAGAAAACCATCAGTTGCTCCTGAGAGAGCTTGGAACAAACTCTCCCTCACAACTCCCAGAAGGAACCAACCCCTCTGACACCTTAATCTCAGACTTCCAGCTTCCAGAAAGGTGAAACAATAAATCTTCATTATTTCAGCCAGTCGTTTGTGGTGTGTTCTTCCAGCAGTCCCAGAAAATTAATATACCAGATAATAGTACTTTGTGAGGAAAACAAATTGATAGCAGAAACTAACCAGACTGATAGTCAAGTATGTCTCAGAAGCAGATTTTCGGAATTGTATGCTTATTTTATATATAAATGTAGACACAGACATGGCTTTATTTGTATGGGAAAAAAGAATACTGTTTGTGATAAAATTATTTTCAGTGAAAAGTTATCTCTATGATTCCATCCTGACCGACTCTAGAATAGCTTTGTCTCAAACACACTCTGAATAGAAAATATAGCTCCCAATTAGAAATCCTCCTTTTCAGACTGTCCATAGCCCTGACCCTACAGATTTCCCAAAATGGGTTAGTCTGAGAGAAAGACACTGGGGAATTCAGTTTTCTGTTTTGTTAATAAGACCTATGAGTAATCACCATAGTTCTCTGTTCAAAAGTTGTTAGCCAAATCCGCCTACAGCACAAATCAATGTGAATACTGCGGAGGAAAAATGCACAAAGAAGGGAGAAAGGAAGAAAAAATAGAAACATTTTCTTGCTCTACCAGAGTCAGTGCACATTTTTTTTTCCTTCTCTCTTTTACCCCAGGACCATATTGTGTTTCTTCTAATCGAGTTTGATGTTGCAAATTGTTTTTCAATTTTGAAAGCTCGGCTGAAGGAGGAAAGTCTTTCTACTTTCAAGCCTTGAAGAACACATACTCCCTCCCTTGAAGAACACATACTCCCTCACAAGTTAAAAAATAAAAAGTGGTAAATAGGAGTGTCTCATCACAACTGCATGTTTGCAGTTATTGGTATGGTTCACACAGTACCTGTGTCTCCCTGCATGCTAACACCTCCCACTTCGCATTGCAAATTTATTTATTGACTGTGTCACATTAAGATTATCAGCTCTATATCAGCAAGGACCATATGTACTGTGTCTAAACTGTTTTTGGTTTTGGGGGGGGTTTTGTTTCGTTTTGTTTTTGTTTGTGTGTTTGTTTCTTACTCCTGGACGCATGGTCCCTGGACTAGCAGCTTCAGTGTCAACTGGGAAATTGTTGGAAATGCAAAATCTTGGGCTCTGTCCCAAGCCTACCAGTTTGCAAGATTCCAAGGGATTCCTATGCAAGGAGCAAACTTAAGGGAAGAGCTGTCCTGACGTCACGCACAGATGTTGTCATGTGAAAAGTATTCCCTAAGCATTTATTGCACATCTTGATTGATGTGTTAATGGGTTTATGATACCTCGCCTGTTGGTGTAGCTTTCCACTCTTCTCTATGTTTTAGAAAGCTCGGTGATATCTTAAGTGCCAGAACAATGAAAAGAAACAGGGAGACCTTGGAGTTCTTTAAGAATGGAGTAGTGTCTCCAGAGTTGTATATCCCCTCACTGTGACCACAGGCAGATCTAATAATGTTCAAGGCTGCTGCCCTGGACCCCACAGGACCCCTGCCATGATGGCCTGGGCATATTTCCCTTTTCCTCCCACAGGCCGGGGCTGGTGGAGACCAGCCACAGGCATCCTCGCTCATGATCCCCATGAGATAGTCATAATCCCTATTCCCTTAGAACAGGAAAACAGGCAGTCCTTCTCTCTAACATCCTTCAGTGTGGGGCAGTTACTGGAAGGTGAATGCTTTTCCTGATCCTGACTATCCTGGCCTTGAATTCTCACTCTGCTCTCCATCTCGAGCCACCACTTCTGCTCCATTCACTTCACGCCACTTCCAGAAGCTCCGACACTCCATGCCCTTCCAGGTCTACCCATTTCAGCACCTGCAAAAGGGACTGTTCTAATATCACTTCGTCGGGCAGACTTACTGGTTGTTCTTTAATGCTCCATAGCAGATGGGAGATCTCTAGCCAGTACAGAAAGATATGGCCACTCTCTTACCTGCCATGCTTCCCTACTGAACTCTTTAAGGGAAGTGATTACATGGGCTTTAGGTCTTGGTCAATTGGGAGCCATTCAATCAGAGCAAGTTGATGAATGAATAAATCCTTTTTTTTTTTTTTTAAAGACTTTCTTTATTTATTGGACAGAGAGAGAGAGAGAAGAGAAGGCACAAGTAAGGGGAGCAGCAGGCAGAGCGAGAAGCAGAATCGGGCTCCTCACTGAACAGGGCCCAACGTGGGGCTCTATCCCAAGACCCTGGGAGCATGACCTAAGCCAAAGGCAGAGGTTTAAACCACTGAGCCACCCAGGCACCCCGAAGAAATGCTTTTCTGTCTTTGATGAAATCAGTGTCATCTACTTTTTTGGCCATGGCTGCTGCCACTAACCACTTTGTTTATAGCTCTAGTGATAAAAACAGCTGAATAGTCCCTCAATGGCAAGGACTGTATAACATTTCTATCTTTACCCTTGTACCTAGCAGAGAATCTTGGGCATAGGAGAAGCTTAATAAAGGTTCATTGAGTTCACATTGTAAAAAATAAAATAAAATAAGTAAAAAAAAAAATCCTGTTCACTGAATAAATGAAGTGTAGACTTTCACATGCACAATCCACACCACAACCCAATGAAAGAAATGTAATTATTTTCATGTCTTTTTAGAGATTTACTCTACTAGCTGTTTTGTTTTATTTCACTTTTACAAAATTTACTCCTTAATAAGTACCACAAGCACAGGCTACTTGACTCTGCATCGCACCCCCTTTCTATCATATCAGATGATGGTGCCTAGGTTCCTTTATCTCAGTGGTCACTGAGCACTCGAAATGTAAACATGGACAGACGTGATAAATGTTGCACGGTATGTTTTCTATTAAATCAATCTTTCTTTGCTTTCCTGGGACTTAAATCAATATGTACAATCATGGGAGGCTACACAGGCTACACAGTTGCACAAAAGCTTTGGAAACTCAGTCCATTCACTGATAGAGCCAAAACTGTACGTTATGTCTTCAAATGTGTCTTTGTATTTGTGGTGAACTAAGTAAAGAAAACAAGATTATGAAGGGAAATCCTACTGGTTTCATGTCCAATAAAAGATAACTTGCCAGAAGTGATGATGCTGGGCTGTTATGCTCTAATTTGGAATGAAATATGGGGCAGTCAAATGAGATTTTTTTTCTCTACCAATTAGAAAAAAAATTAACCTTGTGTTGATGGAGAACAGATTTGTTCTGTTTCCCTTTTGTTACACATGCTGGGAGCTCCAATGGAGATGAAATTGCACTGCCTTGAAATTCTATCATAGGAAGAATTACCCCCTCCCCGTATTTCGACTTGCAAAAAAAAAAAAAAAAAAAAGTTAGCATCTGACCAAGGCGCTGGTCTTTGCTAGTATTATAATAATGTTGGTATAACTGGCAACATTATGACTAAGGATGGCAACTTTTTATTCCTGATACTTGGGAGAATATTACATTGAAATGGAAGAAAAAGAATTAAATGATTCATAAGGCAACAGTTTCCCTGATGGCGGCATTCAGTGATAGAGAAAGCAATAAGGTTATGCAGTTTAAAGCCATTTTGAGAATCTACATTGTCGTCTTCACTAGTAGAGTTTTTATTTGTGTTAAAAGAAGACATAGACAATGAAATGTTTCATTCTATTGTGATTTTATGAACACTTTGAAAATATTATTATTAAAGCGAAAAGAATCAGTTGCTTGAATATATCATGTTGTTAGGTCACTAAGAAGTGGATTCCTAATTGTTTTGGGAGACTGACAGAAAGAACAGATATGTAAAGAATGAAAAAAAAAAAAAACTTTTTAAAAGTATCCGCAGAATCAGTGATCTTATTTGTGTTCTGGGTTTTATTCTGTTTGACATTTGTCAGAATCCAGAGAAAAATGTCAGCAATAAACATACATTTAGAGAAGTAGGGAAACCAAACTTTGGGTAAGTATTGTCATATACGATTTTTTAAAATATTTTATTTATTTTCTTATTTATTTTACAGAGATAGACAAAGCGCGAGTGGGAACACAAGCAGGGGCACAGGGAGAGGGAGAAGCAGGCTTCCCGCTGAGCAGAGAGCCCAATGCGGGGCTCCATCCCAGGACCTTGGGATCATGACCTGAGCCAAAGGCAGATGCTTAATGACTGAGCCATCCAGGCGCCCCTGATTTTTTTTTTTAATTCTTCACATTATTATTATTAATTCTTCATATTTTTATATTGTTCTAGGGAATCTGCATCATTTATTTAACTATGTTGAAGTACTGTTTTATAAGAAATTAAGACAGAAAAAGCAGACTCTTTTATGAGAGCTGACCATAAACTTTTATTTAAATCTGTGTTCTCCAAAGGGGGGGAAGTGTGGGAAAGAGTGTGGGAAAAATACATTAAAATGTGTTATTATTTTTCCTTCAATAAAAAAGAAAACTAAACATTATTAATGTTTTATATGTGGGTCAGCACCAGGGTTCTTATCATTTATCATATGTCAGATAGTTCACTCACCAGGTGAGTTACGTCTCCAGGAGGAACTCTGACTAGTATTCACTTTAAGCCTAGCATGAAATGCTGCAATTCACACGCTCTTGGTTAAGTTCATGTGTAACACACATAAATCTGGCTTTAATTAACTAACTTTAATAAAGTGGACAAGTGTTGTGCACCTGGGTGGCTCAATGGGTTAAACTTCTGCCTTGGGCACAGGTCATGATCTTAGGGTCCTGGGAGGGAGCCCCACATCGGTCTCTCTGCTCAGCAGGGAGCCCACTTCCCCCTCTCTCTGACTATTGCTCTGCCTACTTGTGATCTCTCTCTCCCTGTCAAATAAATAAATAAAATAATAAGATAAAATAAAATGGACAAGTGTTTTAAAAAATTCTTAAAAAAAAGCCACACCAGATATTGAAAAATAATAATGTAAACGTATAAGAAAAAGAGTTCAAGAGACACATCCTTGATGTAAGGATGAGATGGTATTTGGAAAAAAAAAAAAACACTTGGAAAAGTTTTTAGGGTTATATGATGTGTATCAAATGTTTGTCAAATGATATGTGTGCACATATGGATTTTCACATGTGCACACCTCACACACAGACACAAAATCTTGGAGACATAATTTTTCTAATTGCCTGAAAACATTCAAATTATAATCTCAGTGGATTTTAGTCCCATTTTTTGAGCACATTAAAACATAACACCTTTTTATTTGTCTGCGTGATGAACTGATTGACAAAACAGAGACTACATCTGTTGGATTTCAATACCAACTTTTGTATAATTGGCAGATGATATTGACTGAATGTGGCAAGCTTCTGTGAGTTTTTTCAACTATGACAACCATTATAACTGGGTAATTGGAATAAACTGAACTTGGAGACAGACTCTCACATTTCCACAGACTTTGAAAGAGAAGGACTATTTCTGTTTTAGCTATTCTGTTCATAATTTTAGTAAATGAAAAAAATTATTTAGACTGTGACTAAACAAAATAAATCCTCTCATGCTTTTTTTTTAACTTCTTGTTTCTCTATTGATTCTATTGTTTACCTAACATGCATACACTCCCACAATTTTGTAATCTATAAACAAATTTCTATCCATATGTTGAGACATGCAGACTGATGAGTAAGTTTAATTGAGTTTGTAGGCTGCTGGAAAGACTCATAGGTATCAGTATTTGACCTTATGTTGGTCTCATAGCTCCATATTTGATAGCACATGATTACACCCTCATGGTATTGTGGCACGGTACTACAGAAGATGATTTATTGACAGCATTAACAAAAGGTTATAGGGGAAGCATTTGGTCCTGGCTGTACAGGGGTACAGTGATTGTGTGTGTGTGTGTGTGTGTGTTTACATTTATGCTATTAATTTGCTTAAGGAATAGTATATAATCAATACAAAATATTGTAAAACTAGACTAATTAATTAAGAAGAAAAGCCTATCTACTTTAATAATTATAACAGAGCTACGAAATTTATTTTCAAAGCAAGGCAGTGTCTGCTATATTCTGATACACACAGTGTCTTCTCTGGAAAGAAGGACTGCTTCCATGATCTTGAGTTTGCATATACAAATAATTCCATTATTATATGCAAATACATGCCTCTCAAGTGTTTGAAATTTTCCCCTTAAATAAATATTCTTGCCTACTGTTTTGTGTACATTGATAATTTGTCCAGCAAATTATTTTATGCAAAGATTTGTTTCAGTCTAACCTCTGTCTTATTTATTATCAATTCTAGATTAGCAAGGTACGGATTACTTAGACTTTGTGGAACTCTTCTTTTTAATCCAATAATTGGAGGCTTTAAATCTTGAATTTCTGTTTCTTAGTCTCCCCATCTCCTTCATGAATGTGGCTTTTCTTGCCATACCCATTACTCTTACCATTATAAAAGTGGGGAGCTCTAGCTCTATTTTTCAACTAAACTGTCTCTTTTTTCACCTTAGAAGATTGGTAGCCATGAAGTCAGGAAGTGTAGATCTTAAAAGATCTCCAAAGGCAATAGGTGTTGAATAAGCTGTTAAACAAGAGAATTGGGAGTCCTTTGTCATCATTCTGGGAGCAGCATTGATTGATGTGAGCAGGGCTCAGTATTGGTTTTAGATAAACAAGATGAAGGCAAAGATCAAGAGTAACTGTTGAGGCTAAGGTTTAGAAAAGGTGATTTAAGAAAAAAAAATGCCAACAAAATAACAAGGAACTTTGTTATTTCTCAAATGCCTTTCCTTATGGTCAGGTTCACATCAAATGACCTGAGCACTGAGCTACTTGCTTCACAGCAGTGATCCAATCCGTGTGTGTGTGTGTGTGTGTGTGTTTGTGTGTGTGTGTGTGTGTGTGTGTGTGTGTGTGTGGTGTGCATTCACCATCCCCAGGGGATGGAAGAAAGAAGGGATAGTCAGACCCCTTATGGGATTTGACTTTGGGTTATGGGATGCACAGGAAACCAAACAAGCTAAACACGATTTAAAAAAAAAAAAAAAGAAATAATGTTGTTGGGGTGCCTGGGTAGTCAGTTAAGCATCTACCTTCAGCTTAGGACATGGTCTTGGGGTCCTGGGATTCAGCCATCATATCGGGCTCCTTGTTCAATGGAGAGTCTGCTTCTCCCTCTCCCTCTGCTGTTTCCCCTGCTTGTTCTCTCTCTATCTCTCTTTCTCTCTGTCAAATAAATAAATAAAATCTTAAACAACCTTCTTCCCCCATCCCGGGTAGAAAGCTTGCAGCTCCCTGGAAGCAAGGCAAGTTTATCACTCTGAAAGTCCATGGAAAGAGGTACTTGAACCACAGACAAATCGTTGCTAGGGTGACATAAACCATTGGTCCACACATCAGAAAAGAAATACCTCTATTTTCATTTGGTATAATTTGACCTGTCCCAGTATAAGCTGTAGCCCTCCATATCTCATTTTGAAGAAGAGGTAAATGGAAGTGGGCTCACTCAATTAAAAAAAAAAAAATGCCCAAAGAGGCTAAGTTTGCAGTCAGCTCAGGACCAGAAAAATCATTCTTCAGTATGAGATGCTCATACTGATGCTCAACTTTCCCTGGATGTTCGATGCAAGGAGTGACTAATCACTTACCTGGGGAAGCCTTCCGGGTGTAGGGCATGAGAAGTCCCAGGTGTAGTGAGGCTGCCATTGCTGTTCAATGCATGCTTCCTGAAACACTACTGGGAACCACTCCTCAGTCCTGTATCTGCTGAAAATTGTCCTCCCATCAGACACCATGTACATACCTAAGTGTGTGGACTTTCCCACTTGTGTGTGAAGCACAGTTGATTTCCCATCTCTTTCTCCACCAACACTTGAGTGAGATATCACTTGACTCTTGTTTGAAGCATACATTTATACTTAAATTCCTACTGGGAAAAATCAGCCTGCAAGACAAAAAGTAACCATGATGCCTCTTAAACACTCTATAGTAGGCATGTAAAGCCATTGCTGATTGACTGGAATGTGGTTAAATTCCAGACTAATATTTATTTATAATACAACTTGTCTCCCCTACTCTTAAACTGAGTAAAGTTAATCAACAAGAAATGCTATATTCTCAAGACTGCGGAATAAAGTCCAAGTCAAGGCTGATGCTTCTATCCCTGAATGCTTTTAAAAAATCCCAAAGAGAAAGCAGTCAATATCCTGCCCTCTTTATTCCCTTTGGCATTTTCCCCAGTGCCTTCACCTTCTGACCTAACTTTCTGCCCTTCTTCCTTCACGCTCCCAGGATTCCACCGGGGCTTCATCAGAAACCAAGCACTAGAATCCACTGGAGCCTAAAATACTGGTTTGTTGGAATTTAATGTTTCACCTCTCCACCAAACTAAATAAAAGGTCAGTTTGATATTACAGAACATGCTATGGAGTTATATAAAAGGAGTTAAATTTGGAGACTTCCTAAAATGTTAGAATTAGAGATACCTTTACTCTATTATTCATGATTAAGTTTATGTGCTGATAAGGTATGAAGCTGTAGCTTTCATAGGATCTGACCTAGGAAAGAACATATAGTAATAGCTTTGTGGGTTTTGGACTCAGATTTGTATTTAAATCATGGTGTTCTACAACTGATATATGTGTGATCTTGTGTAAATCATGTAAGCTCTTCGAACTTTAGATCTCTTACCTGTAAAATGAGAGTGACATATTTTCCTGGTAGAGTTGATGTGAAGATGAATTAGGATAATTAGTGTGAAACAATCAGCACATTTCCTGGCACTGATTACTATTATTTTGGGACCCTGGGAAAGTACATTTGGAGAAGATTAGAAGATTAGCTTACATGATTTACTCAGGATCACACATACATCAGTTGTAGAACACCATTGATTTTGTCAATGGCCTTCTAGTCATTGACACACTCATGGTTGTGTCTATTCATTCTTCCATGCATACGTCCATATATTCCAACATTCACCCCATAAAAAATATTTTATGGTAAATATTATATGCCAAGCCCTGTTCGATACCAGGATAAAAGTAAATAGAAGAGTTCTGTGAACTGAATTGTGCCCCACAAAATTCATATGTTAAATGAGCTCTAACCCCCTCAGTGTGACTATATTTGAATTACGGTTTTTAAGAGATTATTAAAGTTAGATGAGGTCATAGGGATAGTGCTAATCTCTCTCTCCTTTCCCTTTATGTGCATCCACAAAAAGCAATGTGAAAATCTAGTGAAAAGATGGCTATCCACAAGTTGGAAAGAAGAGTTCTCAATAGAAACCTTGATCTTGGACTTCCCAGTCTCCAGAATTTAAGAAAAGAAAATTTCTCTTATTTAATCTACCAAGTCTGTGGTATTGTTATGGAAACCCCAGCAAACTAATACAAAAAAAAATCTTGAATTCCTTAAAAACTTAAAAATACTTAAAAAACTGTGCTTTTGGACACATGGGTGGCTCAGTTGGTTAAGCGACTGCCTTCAGCTCAGGTCATGATCCTTGAGTCCCAGGATCGAGTCCTGCATCAGGCTCCCAGCTCTGCAGGGAGTCTGCTTTTCCCTCTGACCTTCTCTTCACTCATGCTTTCTCTCACTGTCTCTCCTCTCAAAAAAATAAATAAAATATTTTAAAAATAAAAAATTTTAAAATTAAAAAAAAAAACTATGCTTTATCTTACTTTTGAAACACTACAAAAATTATTTATTAGGAATTGATAAAATGTTCGACTCACCAATGTATTGGAGGTGAGGTCTGCTCAGGTAAGATATTTTTGAATAAATATTTCAAAGATTTATAAAAGTGAGAGAATCTTTTTATTCCTTTTATGAAATAATAGTTATAATCCTGCATTTTTCTTAAAAATCATCACTGAATTGCCAGTAAATTCTCCATATCCAAAAATAGATAAAAGTAGATGACATTGAGATTTCAACATCTGGGTAGATGCAGTATATCTAGAATTCACTTCTCTATTCCTCCTCTATTTACAACTCCAACAAAAATCCCTGGATACTACCTATAGAACAAGACTTGAAGGCTCTGGAAAATGGAAAGAAGAAAGCAGATTAATTATGGGCCTCAGGACCCAGAGAACAACTTGCTGATGAATACCCTGGGTTTTTTGTCTCATCTGTCTCAGGCTGAGTGCTAGAGAAGCAGGCAATCTTGTTCAGAAAAGTCACTTGGCAAATAAGAAGAATGAAACAAAATAACAACAAACTAGGAGGAAGAGATTCTTATTTACCATATTATATTATTTAAAATGTGAACTTTTTAACATATAAGTAAGGGATATACAAAAAAATCAAGAAACTATGGGCCATAAACAAGCAAAAAGCAAGCCAGTACAAGCTGTCTCTGAGGGAGCCCAGATATTCGATTTACATTAAGCATAAATAAGTTTATAAGTAGACTCAATGAACTAAGGAAAACCAAGTCAGAATAATGAAAGGATAGTGGCAGAACAACAATTTACCAAGTAGAGGATACCAATAGAAAAACCCTATAAGATGGGTGCCTGGGTGGCTCAATGGGTTAAGCCTCTGCCTTCAGCTCCAGTCATGATCTCAGGAGGGTCATGATCTCAGGGTCCTGGGATCCAGCCCCACATTGTTCTCTCTGCTCAGCAGGGAGCCTCCTTTCCCCTCTCTCTCTGCTGGCCTCTCTGCCTACTTGTGATCTCTGTCTGTCAAATAAATAAGTAAAAGTCTTAAAAAAAAAAAAACCTATAAGAGAACCAATTAGAAATTCTGCAGCTGAAAAGCAAAGTAACTATATATTTTTTTTTAAACCACTAAAAGGGCTCAGGTGGAAATCTGAACTGGCATAAGAAAGAATCAGCAAACTTAAGCATAGCTCAGTAGAGCTTATGCATTTTAAAAACCAAGGAGACAAAGAATAGGCAAGAAATGAGCAATGTTTCAGAAAAATTTAAGAAGCCAGAAAGCATACTAACCTAAACATAATGGGTGTCCCAGAAAAGGAGGGGAGTAAAAGGGAGCAGAAAAAAATTATTCAAAAAATAATGGCTCAAAACTTCCAAGATCTGATGCAATATATTTGCCCACCCATTGGAGAGGCTCAAAGAATTCCTAGTAGCATCCAGATCCCACACATTCCTTAGTGAAAATACTGAAGAGATAGTCTTGAAAGCTGCAAGAAAAAAATGACTCATCATATACAGGGATCCTCAATAAAACTTAGAGCTGATTCTGTCATAACAGAACAAATAACAAGAGCAACATGATCATCTCAATAGGTACAGAAAAAGCATTTGACAAAACTCAATACCCTATCATGATAAACAAACAAACAAACAAACAAAAACACTCAACAAACTGGGACTAGGAAAGAACTTCCTCCACTTGAGAAAGTGTCTATAAAAAATTCACAACTAACATCATCATTTGCAGGATAAAAGGCTAAAAAAATTCATCTTAAGTTTGCACAGAAAAAAAAGATGTCTGTTGTCACTGCTTCTGTTCAATATTGTCTTAGAGGATCTATCCAGGGTAATGAGGATAAAAAGTAAAAGAAAAGACTTTCAGATTCGAGAGGAAGAAGTAAAATTATCTCCATTTCCAGGTGATGCAGTCTTGTATACAGAAATTCTGAAGGCACCCACAACAATACAATTAGAATTAACAAGGAGTTCAAAAGTTTGCATGATATAAATCAGTATGCAAAAGTCAATTGCCTAACTATATGCTAGCAATGAACAATGCAAAAAATTAGATTTAGAAAAAAATTCCATTTGTTAACATCAAAGACAATAAAATAATGAGAAATCAATTTAACAAAGAAAGTGCAAGACTTGTCTATCGAATATTATAAACAATGTTGAAAGGAAACTGATATAAATGTACCAACACTTCATGTCTATGAATCAGAAGATGTCAAATTGTTGAGATGGCCATACTGCACAAAAGCATCTACAAATTTAGTACAAGAAATCCCTATCAGAATCTCACATGTACTTTTTGTGGAATTTGACAAGCTGATCTCAAGATGGAAGGGGCCCATCTTTGCCAAAAACAAACAAACAAACAACAACAACAACAACAACAACAACAAAAACTTTGAAAATAAGGATAAAGTTGGGAAGACTTATGTTTCTCTATTATTATATTGCAAAGCTATAATAATCAAAGTAATGTGGAATTGGAATAAAGATAGACATAAAGGCTGATGGAATAGAAAGGAGATGTAAATAAACTTTGACATTTATAGTGGATTATTTTTGGACACAGGTGTCATAACAATTAAATGGAGAAGTGATTAGACTGCAATTGACAATGTCCTTCTGGCTGGATATCCACATATAAATAAAGGTCTTCTATTTCACACCTTATATAAAATTCATACAAAATGGGTTATAGACCTTAATGTGAAAGCTAAAATGATAAAACTCTTCAAATAAAGCATATGAGTGAATCTCTGCAACACTGAATACATGATAGTTTCAGAAATAAGACCTGAAAGGAGCAGGCAACAGCAACAAAATTAGATAATTGACTTCACCAGAAGACCTCTGTGCTTCAAAGATATTATCAAGAAAGTGAATAGACAATTTAATGGGGGAGAATATTTGAAAATTATATATCTGATAAGGAGCTTGTGTTAAAAAATACAAAGAACTTACAAATCATCAATAAAAAGACCAAAAAGAAAATTTAAAAATAGGCAAAGTATTTGAATAAATATTTCTCACGTAAGTTATACAAATGGTCAAGCACAAGTGCACCTGGGTGGCTCAGTGGTTAAGCATAACCTTCAGGTCAGGTTGTGATTCCAGGGTTCTGGGCTCTAGCTGGGCATCAGGCTTCCTGCTCAGCAGGAGGTCTGCTTCTCCCTCTCCCACTCCCCCTGCTTGTGTTCCCTCTCCCACTGTGTGTGTCTCTCTCTCTGTCAAATAAATAAATAAAATATTTTTTAAAAATGGTCAAGCACATGAAAAAAATCTTCCAACATCAGTCATCATTAAGGAGATATAAATCAAAACCACAATAAGATGATATTTTACACCTTTAAGATAACTATAATAAAAAGTGAAAAAATAACAAGTGTTGGCATGGATGTGGAGGAATTGGAACTCTTTAACATTGCTGGTGGAGTTGTAAAAATGTGGATCCACACTCAATAACAATTTGGCAGTTCTTCAAAATGTTAAACATTGACTTATCATAGGATTTAGCAATCCACTCCTAAGTATGTAAACAAAAGAATTTAAAAAAAATACACCTATGCAAAGAATTAAAACAGATACACCTATGCATACTAAATTAGTGTGGGGCGCCTGGGTGGTTTAGTCAGTTAAGTGTCCAACACCCGATTTCAGCTTGGCTCATGATCTCAGGATTTCATGAGCCCCATGTCAGGCTCTGCATTGGGTATAGGTGTGGAGCCTGCTTAAGATTCTCTTTCTATCTCTCCCTCTTCCCTTCACTCTCTCTCTCTCTATGAAAGAATGAAAGAGAAAGAAAGGAAAGGAAGAAAGAAAGAAAGAAAGAAAGAAAGAAAGAAAGAAAGAATGGGAGGAAGGAAGGAGGGAAAGAAGGAAGGAAGACACAACAACACATGTCAGTCCAGCTTATGGGAAGTAAAGACAGAGAAGAAACCACAAAGAAGGAATAAGGAAATAAACTCCTACCTCTGGAGAAAAATGATTTGGATAATACGTAGCTTCTCATCAGAAATAAAAGAAGCCAATAAGTAGTGCCATTATATTTTTAAGGGAAGAAAGAAAGTAACAGTCAATTCATAATTCTATGCCCAGAGAAAATATCTTTTAGTGATAAAAGGAAAATCAAGACATTCTTAGATGAATGAAAACTAAGAAAAATTGTTGCCAGCAGAACTACTCTAAAAGAATCAGCAAAAGAGAGTTGTCTACACAGAAAAAGTGAAAAAAAAAAAAAAAAGGAACAAACAATCTTGGAACATTAGTCAGGTTTCCACCATAGATGTAGAACCTGTAGGATAGTTATAATCTATCTCTAGGAATTGGATTACACTATGTTGAGGGGCGGCAAGGCCAGTCTGGAATCCATAGGGCAGGAACTGATATTGTTGTCCACAGGTACCCATTTCTTTTTCTTCCGGAATACCCCAATTCTACTCATTAGTCCTTTCAACTAATTGGATAAGGCTTGCCCATATTATTAGGGGTAAGCTCAACCTGACATCAACTAACTGTGGGTAATCATAATATCTACAAACATACCTTCACAGCATCAACTGGATTCATGTATGAATAACTAGGGATGGTCTCTTAGCCAAGTTGACACATAAAATTGAACATCACAATTGACAATTTGTCAGTTTGGCAAACACATATCTTCTGAAAGCATTCTTAATCTACAAATAGAGATAACAGAGTCATACTTCCACCTAACATGATCTGATTGTCCTGTGTACAGCTAAAAATGTGCTAACCCCTTCCTCAGAAGATGTAAAGTCCTTGGGTAATGCTCACTTTTCTATTTGATATCTTATAGTTTAATTACTGAGATATAATTATATATACTTATAATTATTGAGACATAAAGTTAACTATTAAACCATCCTCTGTCAGGTAAAAATAGAAGAAGAAAACAAAGATTTACTATATACACACACACACATATACAACCATATTCACAACTAAATAGGATGAAATGCTAAGAATTATTACTGTCTTCATTTCTGTAACTGGTCACATTGGCTGTAACTGGTATGTTTTTCCACTACCCATTCCACATTTCCTTTGCTTTCAGGAAGTATCTCAGATTATCATGGGTTTTTGTCTGGTAGAGTTATGCAAATCTTCATTTCTATCTGAATTCCTTAGAATTCCTGCCTGGATTGAGCTATTATAGTTTTCCCTTGACTTTAGTCACAGTACATCATCACCTAAGGATACAGTAAGAGATCTGCTGTATTTCAGATATATCCCCCTCTTTACCTCCATAGTGTAGTAACAATCCAATTCCCCTATGATATCACAAGAAATCACTCTTGCTGGCATAGTAAGTCACTTCCTTGCCTGTTGATTCAGAAGCATGAGGACCCCAAAGTTGTCGAGTAGTAGTCTTATATTCCATTATCAAGGAATCATCGTTGTGTCTTCTGGTTAGAAATATTTCTCCCTTTGTCTGGACCAACAAAGCATAAGTTCCAGAGACAGGAAACAGAAATTTTTCTGGTGGATTCCTCATGGTGCCACTCCCATTACTACCTCTTGATTCTTGAATCCATGAATCTTGGCTATGAGAGAAATAGCACTATGTATTGAACAATGAATTAAAGTATACAGAGCCTGATGGAAGGCATTTCTCCATCCCCAAGGTACTGTCACTTAGTTGGCAATGAAACTGAGTTGTCAAAAGGCCATTCCTCCACTCTATCAAGCTAGCTGCTTAAGGCTGTTGGGGAAATACAGGAAGACCAGTGAAATCCATGAACACAGGCCTATGGCTGCAAATCTCTTGCTGGGATGCAAGTTCCACAGTCAAGCAATGCTGTGTAGAATAAAGCATTCTGTAAGTCCACAGATGGTAGTTTTGGCAGAAGCACTGCATGCAGGGAAAATAAACCCTTATTCCTAGTGTGTGTCTATTCGAGGAAGAACAAAATGCTCCCCTTCCAATGCAATCAACCTGCCACTTGGCAATTAGCTGAACAACTCAGGGAGTGGTGCCACATCAGGTACTCTATGTTGGTTTCCACAGCTGGCAGACTGGACACTCAGCTTAACCTAGCCAGGTTGGCTTTGTTGAGAAGGCCAAGTTGCTGAACTCTTTCATAACCTCTGCCTTGCCACCATAACCATTTTGTTCATGAGCCCATTGGACAGTGGCAAGAGTGGTTATGGATAGAAACCGACTAGAATCCCCAGAGTAGGCTGTCTTATATATTTGATGATTAAACTGAAGTCAGTCTTTATTGAACATGCACAATCATGTTCTTCTAAAGTCTCGACCATCCAGCCAAACCACTGACCACAGATCATGAATCAGGATAGGCTCCTACCTCTGGCCATTTCTTTTTTTCTGAGCAAAATGTGCAGCCAGGTACAATAATCCAAGTACTGCCTACCAGGTGGATTGTCCTTCACTGTTGTCCTTCAAGGATGTCCCAGAAAGGTGTAGCAGGGCTGTCATTTCCAATTTGAGGGCAAGTACTTTCATTTCTCTTAGTAAATCAGGCCCCAAATTTCTCTTCTTCAGTCAACTGATTATAAGGAATGACTCATAAAGCCAAACATGTAGTAGGGAGAGAGGGTATTATAGCAGAAATAGGGTCCATGGGTATTTGGATCACTTTCTCATGAAACTTACTTGTGCCTTTAAGGGCTAGTTGAGTCCAGTCTCAAATATACCACTTCCATTTCATAATAGAGTGCTATTATGCATACCAACATTTACGGCCTGAAGGATCAGGCAAAAACAGTTCATGGTGAACAGCTGAAATCACATGGTAATTTGCTGGCCTATGGCTACATTTTTCATTAATACTAAGGACAAACAAGTCAAAAGCTGTTTCGCAAAATGAGATTAAAAGTTATCTTAAATGGAGGTCAGGTTTTTTATTTAAATCCTAGGGGGTTTCCTGCAATTCACCTATGGGAGCCTATGAAGATTCTGAACAGATTTCTAAGTGCCACCGCCACTTCTGATCTGTTGGATCTCATGGCCCCAGGTGTCAAAGTAGCATGAAAACATCCTGAACCTGTTGCAGAGAGTTTTCCTATTCTGAGCCCCCATTCAAAACTAACATATTTAGAAATCACTTAGTAAATGGACTGGAGGAGCATAGAAGAAATGAGCTCCTCTCATCTACAGGATGAAAACTGGTATTCAAGTTCCGAAATCCAAAGCAGAGGCCCAGAAGAGCAGTCTGGAAACTCTCAAACAATAGCTGATGCTATAGTCTACAGGTAGAATTTTTTCTTCCTCTGGAAAACTTCAGTTCTGCTTTTAAGATCTTTCAAATGATTGGATCATGTTGGCTCAAATTATCAGAAGACAATCTCTTTAAAGTTATATACCATATTCAGAGCAAACAAAGCAAAACAAAAACAATCTAAAGAATTACCACTGCACAGAATATAATCCTTAAACTCATACAATCAAACTAGAAATTAATAGCAGAAAGGTAGCAGAAAATTGCCCACATACACTGAAACTAACAACACATTTCTAAATTAGCCATGGATCAAAGAAGATGTCTCAAGAGAAATGAAAAAAAAAAAAAAACATTGAAATTAGGATGAAAATAAAACATGTTAAAATTATAGGGGGGTGTATACAGCTAAAGCAGAGGGAAATGTAAAGCATTAAATGCATATATTAGGAAAGAAATAGCCTAAGTACCCATCTCAATAATCTACTTAAAAAGAACAAAATAATCCTCCCAAGAAAGAGAAAAAAAGAAATAATAAAAAATAGAAGAAATAAATAAAATTTCAAACAGAAAAAGTAGAGAAAAATTAATAGAGAATGTATCCTTTAAAGTGACCAGTAAAATTGACAAAATTCTAGATGGACTGAAAAGAAAAAAAACAAAAAAGAGAAAATATTCAAATTTACATATTATCAAGAATGAAACAGGGGCTATCCACATAGACGCTGCAGAGATCAAAAGGATAGGGAGGGACTATTACAAATAATTCTACACATAATTTGGCAACTAAGATGAAATAAAACAAATCACCACATTACACAATATGAAGTAGATGGTTTGAATTTTCTTATAATTATTATGGAAATTAAATTCATAATTAAAAAATTCCCCAAAGATTATTTTCAGGCCCAAATGGTTTCACTGTAGAAACTTAATGAACTCTCACAGAATTAACACCAGTTTTAGAGATCTCTTCCAGAAAATAGATGACATTGTACTTCCTGACTCATTTTCTGAAGCTAGTATTACCTCTAATGCCAAAATCAGACAGATTAGAAAGAAAATTAAAAAGACATCTACAGGCTAACAATTTTCATGACTTCACACATAAAAATTCTTAAAAGAATACTGTAAATAGAATTGAGCAATATACGATGACCAAGCAAAGTTATTCTTGAAATACAAAGCTAGTATAACATTTGATTATCAATTGGTATAAACCACAATATTACAAACTAAAAGAAGAAAATCACACAACTATATAAACTAATGCAAGAAAGGCATTTGATAAAATTTGGTAGTCATAGTAAAATTCTCAGAAAAATAAGAAGAGAGGAGGGAAATTTCTCAACTTTATAAAGAGCATCTACAAAAAATCTATAGACAACATTGTACTTAATAGTAAAAAACTAAATGCTATTCTTCTAATATTAAAAGCAAAGCAAGATGTCTGTCCTCACTACTTTTATTCAATATACTGCTGGAAATTTTAGCCATTGTAATAAAACAAGAAAAAGAAACACAGTGCATACTAACTGGAAAGAAGAAAATAAAACTGCCTAATGATTGTCTATAGAGAATCCTAAATAATGTACCAAGTAAATAGTCCTAGAACTAATAGGTTCAGTAAGATTGTAAAATGTAAGATAAACACACAAAAAGCAATTGTATGCTCATGGATTGGAAGAATAAACATTGTTACAATGTCTATACTGACTAGAGCAATATATAATTTCATTGCCTTCCCGATCAAAATTCCACCAGCATTTTTCAAAGTGCTAGAACAAACAATCCTAAAATTTGTTTTGCTAAGAAAATGTGAGGGGTTGGGTGAGCCTGGTGGTGGGTATTAAGGAGAGCATATATTGCATGGAGCACTGGGTGCATAAATAATGAATCTTAGAACACTGAAAAAATGAAATAAAATTAAAAAATTTAAAAAATAAAAAATAAAATTTAATTTAAAAAAGTAATTGTATTTCTCCATATAGATGCCAAAATTTAAAATGCAGCATTGTTTAAAATTGCAAAGTTAAGTTATTAAATATGAATTAATTTCTGTGAATATAAGAAAATATGCATACATTTACAAGCTGCAAACTATACAATGTTAATGAAAAAAGTCAAAGATAAAGAGACTACAGAGGCATACCACATTCATTCTTAGAAAACTCAACATTGTATCAAGACTATATAAAGAGTTGTCAAAACTCAACAGTGAAACGGAACAAATTAATTTGAAAATGGAAAAAAGACATGAATAGTATGTACTGATAGCAAAATAAACACATGAAAAGATTCAACATCATTAGCCATAGGTAAATGCAAATTAAATCACAAAAGATATTCCAGCACACTTGTCAGAATGGTTAAAATAATAATAATAAAAAAATAACAACACCTAATGTTTGCAATGATGTGGTAAAGGAGAATCACTCATACATTGCTCATGGAAACGTAAAAATTGTGGAGCCACTCAGGGTATCAGTTTGGTACTTTCTTATGAACCTAAGGAAACAAATATCGTACAACCCAGCAATTGCACTCCTGGGCATTTTTACCAGAGTATTGAAAACTTATGTTGACTTAAAAATCTGTACAACTAGGTATATGACAGCTTTATTTCATAAATGCGAAAAACTAAAAAGCAATCCTTGTTTAATGGGTGAATGATGAAAAAAAAATGCAGTACATTTATACCAAGAAATACTTCTCAGAAACAATAAAATTATTTTATATTTTGTATTTATAATCATGATAACCTAGATGAATCTCCAGAGAATTATGCTGAGTGAAACAACTGCCAATCCCAGAGAGGTACAAACAGTATGATTCCATTTATATAACATTTTTGAAATGACAAAATTCTACAAAAGAAGATAAGTGGTTACCAGGGGTCAGGCAGGGGGTGCTAGCAGAAGGGGAGAAGATGTGGCTATAACTTGGGAACCTTACGGATCTTTGAGGTAATAGAATGATTTGTATCTTCATTGTATCACTGTTAACACCCTAGTTATGATATCCTAATACAGTTTTACAAGTTATATACAATGTGCAATCAGTGGAAACTGGTTAAAGAGTACACAAGATCTCTTTGTCTTATTTCTTACAACTATGCATGAATCTATAATTATCTCAAAAATATTTATTATAAAATGTAAATGACATTAAAAACTCATTTTATGGGACGCCTGGGTGGCTCAGTGGGTTAAGCCGCTGCCTTCGGCTCAGGTCATGATCTCAGGGTCTTGGAATCGAGTCCCGCATCGGGCTCTCTGCTCAGAGGGAGCCTGCTTCCTCCTCTCTCTCTGCCTGCATCTCTGTCTACTTGTGATTTCTCTCTGTCAAATGGATAAATAAAATCTTAAAAAAAAAAAAAAAACAACTCATTTTATTCTTGAAGAAGAAACAATAAATTGTGGAATGTATTCAAGTAATCACTTGGCATGCCATTCACTACTGACTCAGTGTTTTAAACATCCCTTATTACTATAAAGACATTAGACACAGATAATTAATAAAATTAATCATAATTAATTCCTTTAGTGTTCATACACTAATAGTATATATTTCCTGAGGAATTTTAGTCAAATTTGTCATTAATGGAGATGAGAAATACTAAAATGATTTGGAATTTATAGAATAATGTACACTGATCTTACATAATAAGGTTTTCACTGTCATTGAGAGGTATCTGTGTCTTCATGAAGCAAGATTGGGAAGCTCCAGTGGTTCACCAGGGTAACTTCGTCATCATAACGGGTTTAATATGAATGCATAGGCACATAAAATAATAACATTGAGCTATTATGTTTTTTTCTAAGTCCAGGCTGTGATTACATTTCTTGCAATTTTACAGAGGCTAAATACGGTACTGATGTGTCTTTTCTTTTTTTTTTTTAATCAAGGATTAAGTTGCATAGAGTAGAATAAATAGATCTGAAGTATATAGTTTGATCAGCTTTGGCAAATGCATAACCCACATCCCTGTAGAAATATAGAACTATCATATCAATCCAGAAAAGTTTCTCCTGTCTCCCCGCTTAGAAACTACCCTTTATCTCATTTCTTTTACCATGTCACTATTTCCTCTGTGTAGGGTCCATTCACGTTTCTAAGTATTTTTTTAATTAGGTTAGTTGAGTTTTAATTACTGGGTTGTAGAAGTTCTATGTACTGTAAGGATACAAATTTGTGAAATATAAATAGTCTTCAGTGTCATTAATTTTTTAAATTTAGATGAAATTCTAATTACCACTTTTTTATTGATTACCAATAATCAATGGTTAATTATTACCCACTCCTTTCAGATTTTCCAAAGATTTCCAGAAAATCTTTGATTATCCCAAAGTTGTGAAATGTTCCCCCATGTTTTCTTCTAGGAACTTTGTTGTTTTAACTTTTTTGTTTAAGTCTATGGCCCATCACAGATTAATAGTTTGGCACAGTGTGAGAAAATGTTGAGTTGTGCTTTCTTCCTTAATATGAAGTATGTTGTTTCAGGATCTCTTTCTGAAAATAATTTTCTGTCCCAAGTATATTGATTTGGCTCCCTCATGTAAATTCAATTGTCTGTGTAACTATGATGCTATTTCTGGACTCCATTTTATTTTATTTATTTTTAACAGTTTTATTGGGGTATAATTCTTGTACAGTAAACACATTTAAACTGTACAATTTGATAAACTTGGCATATATATATACTTCAGAAACCGTCATCACCATCAAGATATTGAGGATATCCATTATCTGAAAAGTTCCCTTTTGCAATGAATGGAAAAGTATCTCCACCTTCTCCCATGTACCCCCCCAACCCATGTCCTAACAATTACTGACCAGCTTTCTTTCACCAAAGGTTAGTTTATATTTCCTAGAATTTTCTATAAGCAGAATAATGCAGAATATATTATTTTTATCTGACTTTTTGCTCAGCATAATTTCTTGATATTACTATATAGTATATCATATGTCAATAATTAATTAATTACTTTTTATTACTCAGTAATGCACCATTGTATCGATATAACATAATACATTCATTCAATCAAATGTTGAAGGACATACAGGTTGTATCCAGTTTTAACTTTTACAAATTAAGTGCTATGAACATTTGTATACAAGTCTTTTCATGAATTTATGCTCATTTGTCTATGGTAAACATATAGAAATGGATTAGCTAGATCATATAGTAAGTGTATGTTTATCTTTTTAAAGAATGTCAAACTCAACAAAGTAAGATATTTGATTGTTTCCAAAAGAGGACAACTTTGTTACCTGCTACTGGAACTTTTCTAGAAGTGCATGTTTCCTAGTCAGTATCGATGCTTCTATATTTTACACTAGTAATACAGAAAGAATCAGCAAACTTAATAATAGATCGATAGAGATTGTTCAATCTACAAAACACAGAAAAGAAGTGAAAAATAAACAGAAACTCACAAAAAAATTGAAGACACCATTAAATGCAGTAATATGCACTTTTGTGTTTATCAAATTGTACAGTTTTCATCAAATTTGAAAAATTTTCTGCTTCTTCCTCTTTTTCTGGGAGTACCATTGAGGTATCACCTTACACCAGTTAGAATGGCAAAAATTGACAAGGCAAGAAAAAACAAATATTGGAGAGTTGTCGAGAAAGGGGAACCCTTTATACTGTTGGTGGGAATAGCCACTCTGGAAAATAATACCGAGGTTACTCAAAAAGTTAAAAGTAGAGCAACCATATGACCCAGCAATTACACTATCGGGTATTTATCCTAAAGATACAGATGTAGTGAAAAGAAGGGCCACATACACCCCACAGTATGCATGCAGCAATATCCACAATAGCCAAACTATGGAAGGAGCAGATGCTCTTCAATAGATGAATGGATAAAGAAAGCATGGTCCATACATACAATGGAATATTTACTCAGCCATCAAAAAGGATGAAATCCAGCTTTTTGCATCAACATGAATGAAACTGGAGAAGATTATGCTGAGTGAAATAAGTCAAGCAGTGAAAGTCAGTTATCATATGGTGTCACTTATTTGTGAAACATAAGGAATGCATGGAGACTTTGGGAGAAGGAAGGGGAAAATGAAGGCGGGGAAGTCAGAGGGGGAGATAAACCATGAAAAACCGTGGACTCAGAGAAACAAATTGAGGGTTTTAGAGGGGAGACAGGTGGGGGGATGGGTTGACTCAGTGATGGATATTGAGGAGGGCATGTATTGCATGGAGCACTGGGTGTTATATGCAAACAATGAATCATGGAACACTACTTCAAAAACTAATGATGTACTAAAAGGTGACTAACATAACATGATAACAAAATAAAAAGAATAAATACCAATTTTTCATAAACTCCTTAAAAAATAGAAGAAGAGGGATTTTTTCCTAATTCACTCTATGAGAACAGTGATACCCTGGTACCAAACCAGATGAAAATATTACAGGAAAAGAAAATTACATATCAATATGCTTTATGAATAATGATACAAAATTCATCAATAAAATCCTAGGACAAAAAATCAACATATAAAAACAAAAGAGAGATTAAAACCAAGAGCAAGTAGAATTTATCCCAAGAATGAATGACTAGTTTACCATCAAAAATTAATCCATGTGATGCATCTATTTTTTAAAAGAGATTGTATTTATTTATTTGAGAGAGAGAGAGAGAGAGAGAGAGCATAAGCCAGGGAAAGGGCAAAGGGAGAGGGAAAAGCAGACTCCCCACTGAGCAGGGAACCCAAGGCAGGCTCAATCCCAGGACCCTGAGATCATACCCTGAGCCACCCAGGTGCCTCCATGTAATGCATCATATTAATAAAGGCCCAAAGCCACATCATCATTTAATGGATGTATGAAAAACAATTGACAAAACCTAGTATTTTTCTTTCTTTTTTTTTTTTTTTTTAAGAAAGAGAACAAGTGGGGCAGGGAGGGGTAAAGGGAGAGGGAGAGTAAATCTTTTTACTTATTTATTTGACAGACAAAGATCACAAGTAGGCAGAGAGGCAGGCAGAGAGAGGGAGAGAGAGAGAAGCAGGCCCCCTGCTGAGCAGAGAGCCTGATGTGGGACTCGATCCCAGGACCCTGAGATCATGACCTGAGCCGAAGGCAGAAGCTTTAACCCATTGAGCCACCCAGACACCCCAGAGAGAGAAAATCTTAAGCAGGCTCCACACCAGGGCTGAAAATGAAACAGCACTCCATCTTACCACTCTGACATCATGACCTGGGTTGAAATCAAGAGTCAGAGGCTTAACAAATTGAGCCAGCTAGGCACCCCCGAACATAAAATTCTTGCATGATGAAAACACTGAACAAACTGGGAATTGAAGGAAACTTCCTCAACCTAAAAAGTCATCTGTGAAAAATGCACAGTAAAAAGCATACTTAATAAGGAGAGACTGAGAGCTTTTCCCCTAAGATCATAAAGATGAGGATGCCCATTCTGGCCACTTTTATTCAACATTAATAAGGAGATCCAGCTCAGGCAATGGGACAAGAAAAAAAACAAAAAACAAAAAACTGGTATTCAAATATGGAAGGAAGAGAAATAAATTATCTCCATTTGCAGATGACATGTTCATTCATGTAGAAAAATTAAGGGATTGACAAAAGCAAGTTTGTGGGATGCAAGATCAACACACAAAATTTAATTTTATTTTTATATACTGGCAGAGAGAGAGGAAGGGAAGCAGGCTGAGCAGAGAGTCTGATGCGGGGCTTGATCCCAAGACCCCAGGATCATGACCGGAACCGAAGGCAGAGGCTTAAGCACTGAGCTACCCAGGCACCCCTAAATAAATAAAATCTTTAAAAAATTAAAATCCCAGCTACTTTTCCCCCAGAAATTGACAAGCTGATATTAAAATTCAATGGCAATCGTAGTATAGTAAAAAAAAAAAAAAATTGAGAAAGAAGATAAAGTTGAGAGTTGACACTTATGATTTCAAAACTTACTACAAAGGTAGATTAATCAATACAGGGTGGTTCTGACATAGAGATAAACATATTGATAAATAAAGCAGAGTTAAGAGCTCAGCATAACTCTAATGCCAAAAGCAGACAAAAACATTATAAGAAAAGAAAACTACAAAGCAATATCTCTCATAGAGATAGAGGCAGAAGTCTTCAACCTATTATTAGCAAAATCAATTCCAACTATGTTATAAAAAGAATTATACACTATGACTAAGTAGGATTTATTCCAGGTATGCAAAGCTATTTCAACATTTCAAAATCAATTAACAGAATCTACCACATTACCAGACTAAAAAAGGAAAATCACATGAAGATATCAATAGAGGCAGAAAAACCATTTGATGAAATCCAACATTCATTCATGATAAAAATTTTCAGCAAACTATTAGAGATAGAGGGAAATTTTTTTCTACTTGATAAAGAATATCTACAAAAAACAAAACAAGACCCTAGAGCTAACATCATATTTAATGGGAAGAACTGCAAGGCTTTCCTACTAAGATCAGGTACAAAGTAAGGAATTCCTCTCTCATCACTTCTTTTTCAACATCATATTAAAATTTCTAGCTAATTCTGTAAAATAAGAAAAGGAAATAAAAGTTATACAAATTGGGAAGGAAAAACTAAACCTGTCTTTTTTCACAGATGATGTAAGTATATATGGGGAAATACAAAAGAATTGGCAAAAAAGAAATCCCAGAACTACTAAGTGATTAAGAGAAATTTGCAGGATACAAGTTAATAAATATATAAAAGTCTGTTGTTTCCTATATGCCAGAAATCAACAAATGGAATTTGAAATTAAAAACATGATAATTTTTATATTAGCATCTCCCTTCCCAAATGATATAGTTAGGCATGGACTAATAAAAAAGGTACAGGATCTATATGAGGAAAACGACAAAATGAGACAAAGGAAATCAAAGAAAATAAAACAAAGAGATATCCCATGTTTATGGATAGGAAGAGTCAATATCATCAAGAAGTTAGTTCTTCCCATTTTGATACGTAGGTTCAGTGCAATCCCAGTCAAAATTCCAGCAAGTTATTTTGGCAATAACTTAATAAATTGATTCTAAAGTTAAGTGGAGAGTTTATATGGCCCAGAAAAGCCAACACTTCTCTTAAAGAAGAACAAAGTTGGAAGATTGATACTACCAGACTTTAAGACTTACTCTAAAGCTACATTAATCAAGACAGTGTGAAATTGGTGACAAAAATGGAAAAATACAACAATGGAACAAAATAGCCCAGAGATAGATACCCCATAAACACTAACTGATATTTAATAAAGGAGCAAAGGGAATACAATGGAGCAAAAATAGCCTTTTCAACAAATGGTACTGAAATGACTAAATCATCCACATTTAAAAAAATGAATCTAGACACAGACTTTAAATTCTTCACAAATATCAACTTAAAATATATCATGGGCCTAACTGTAAAAAAGAAATCTCTAAAACCCTTGATAGATCACACAGGAGAAAGTCTACATGACCTTGGGTATAGCAATGAATTTTTAGTTACAACAAAGTTGTGAACTATGGAAGAAATAATCAATAAGCTAGAATTCATTAAAATTAAAAACTTCTGCTCTGGGAAAGATAATAGCAGGAGATTGAGAAGATAAGTCACAAGCTAGGAGAAAATATTTGCAAAAGACGCATCCGATAAAGGATGGTTTTCCAAAATACATAAAGAATTCTTAACACTCTACAATAAAAGAAAAAAACCAACTTAAAAATTTTGCCAAGGACCTTAACAGCAAACAATCACTGAAAAAAATTCTTCACATTGTATGTCATTAGGAAAATACAAATCAAAACCATGAGATACTACTGGGACACGTGGGTGCTCAGTCGGTTAAGCGTCTGCTTTTGGCCCAGGTCATGATCCTGGGGTCCTGGGATCCAGCTCTGTGCTGGGCTCCTGGCTCAGTGGGGAGCCTGCTTCTCCCTCTGCCTGCTGCTCCCTCTGTTTGTGCTCTCTCTGATTAATAAATAAATTATTTTTTAAAAATGAGATACTACTATGAACCTATTAGAATGGCCAATATCTGGAACGCAGATAACACCAAATCCTGCTGAGGATGTAAAACAACATCAATTCTCATTCATTGCTGGTAGAAATGTAAAATAGTACAGCCACACTGGAAAACTGTTTGAGGGTTTCTTACAAAGCTGAACATGCTCTTCTCGTACGATGTGGCAATTACATTCCTTGTTACTTACATAAAATAGCTGAAAACTTTTGTTCACATGAAAACCTGCACATGGATGTTTATACCAGGCTAATTGTCCAAACTTGGAAGCCAGTAAGATGTCCTTCAGTAGGTAAAAAGGTGAGTAAACTTTGGTTCACCCAGAAAATGGAATATTATTACACACACACAAAAAAAACTGTCAAGTGATAAAAACACACATAGAGAAAGTTTAAGTGTACATCACTAAGTGAAAGAAGTTAATTTGAAACCTACATGCTGCATGACCCAATCAAATTACATTCTAGGAAAGAAAAAAGGAGACAGTAAAAAGATCAGTGGCTGCCAGGAGTTAGGAGTTGGATGGGGAGGGGACAGAAAGATGAATAGAAGGAAAACAGAGGAATTTCAGGGCAGTGAGGATACTCTGTCTGATACCCTGATGACAGGCAACTGTCCTTATACATTTGTCCAAACCCATAAAAAGTACAACACCAAGAAGGAACCCTAATAGAAACTATAGACTATGAGTGATTATAATGTGTCAAAGTAGTGTCATTCTGATGACACTAATATATAAAAATATACTGAAAAAATCCTAATGAGATATCTATATCTATATCTATATCTATACCTATATAGATATAGATATATATATATATATATATCAATGGTGTGTGTATACATGTATACACACACCATTCTGGTAAGTGATGTTGATGATGGGGGAGATTACATATATGTGGGGGCAGGGAATATATGGGAAGCCTCTGTACCTTTCTCCCAATTTTACTGTGAACTTAAAGCTCCTCTATGGGGGGCCTGGGTGGCTCAGTGGGTTAAAGCCTCTGCCTTCAGCTCAGGTCGTGGTCCCAGGGTCTTGGGATCTAGCCCTGCATTGGGCTCTCTGCTCAGCAGGGAGCCTGCTTTCCCCCCAACCCTGCCTGCCTCTTTGCCTACTTGTGATCTCTGTCTGTCAAGTAAATAAATAAAATCTTAAAAAAAAAAAAAAACTCTTCTAAAAAAGTGAAGTATTCATGACAAAAACAGTCAAACAAAAAAATAACTGAAGAGTGCCAAAATAAACTCTTACTCTTGAGGTCAACTAACTGCTTTTTTTTTTTTTTTTT
>NC_081569.1:15195074-15268398 GCF_022355385.1 Mustela nigripes
AAATCAGGACTTTTAAAAGTCCTGATTTTGTGCGCGGTTGCTCCGCCGCTTGCCGGGAGCCGGCCCCTCCCCCCGGGGTCTATCTTCCCGTCGCTTTGGATTCACTTCTCCGCCGGTCCTACCTTTCAGAAAGTGGCTGATTTTCTGTTTCCAGAATTGCTGTTCTTCTTCTCTTCGATCTTCCGATGGATTTTCAGGTGTTTGCAATCTTTAGATAAGCTATCTAGCTGATCTCCGGCTAGCTGAAGCAGTCTCAGCTTGCTACTTCTCCGCCATCTTGACTCCTCCAACTAACTGCTTTTTGACAAAAGTGGTGAGACAATGAAATGAAGAAAGAATAGTTTTTTTGTTTGTTTTCAAAAAAATAGTGGTAAGACTATTGGATATTCACATGTGAAATAATAGAGATGCACAGCTTGCTCTCACCATATACAAAAACTAACACAGAATTGATCATAGACATTAATGTAAATAGCTAAAACTACACAACTCTTGGTGGGGGGGAATCACACAGGAGTAAATCTCTGTGGATTTAGCAATGGTCTTAGCTTCAACACCAAAAGTACCAGGGTAAAAAGAAAAGCAGTGGAATTGGACTATATCAATTTCCTTTGACATTTTTGGGGGAATCTCCTTAGTTAAATATCCAAATTTATCACCTACAAGTTCTGTCTTCCACATAACTCTAGAACACAACTTAGCTAGGCTTTCTGACACTCCTTTCCTTCTAGTTTCAAACAATATGTGCCCCCTGCCCTTCAGTTTCCCCACCAGCATTTCTACCAACAGGTTTTTTTTTTTTTTATGACAATTTAGATATTTTCAAAATCATCTAGGCTTTCCCTGCCATGTCCTTATTTCCTCTTGGTCCTCACTAGCAGACTCATTAATATTGTATTTTTAAAAATTATTTATTTATTTGAGAGAGGGAGAGCATGAACAGGGGGTAGAGAGGTGGGGGGAGGGGCAGAGAAGAAGGAGAAGCAGATTTTCAGTGGGGAACTGAACAAGGAACCCAATATGGGGCTAAATCCCAGGACTCTGGGATCATGACCTGAGCCGAAGGCAGACACTTAATCAACTGAGCCACCCAGGCACCCTAGTACTGCATTTCTATTAAGAGTTTGTTCAAGGTCTGCATATATTGAGTACTTCATATATTGTTAGCAGGGACATAAACTGATATAGGCTTTTTTGGAAATCATTTGGCAGTTCCTCAGTTCCTCAGAGCATTAAACATAAGGTTACTTTATGACTCAGCAATTCTACTTCTAGTTATATACCCAAGAAAATAAACACAGGTCCACACACAAATACAAAATTACACCCGAGCATTTATACCACTATCATTCATAACAGCCCCAAATTTGAAAAAAAACTAAATATCTATCAACTGAAAGGATGAATAATTGTTAGTAGGATGAATAATTATTAGTAGGCAATAAAATGAAGGAAGGATTAACACATATTTTAACATGAATGAGCCTTGAAAACTTTATGTTAATTAGAGAAGTCAGTCACCAAAGGCCGTATATTGTTTGATGTCACTTACATGGAATGGCCCGGATAGGCAAATTGGTACATTAATCTAGACATTAATGATTGTCTAGAAGTGAGTGAAAGGAAGTGAGAGAGATGGGGAGCAACTGCTATTGGTCAAAGAGTTTCTTCTCATGTGATGAAATTGTTCTAATGTTAGGGGGTTGTGATGGTTGAAAAATAATTTCATTGCATACTTTAAATTGGTGAGCTCTATGGTATATCTCAGATCTCAAAAAGCTGTTTTTAAAAATATTCTTTATTTTTAATATGGTGATTTTCCCCAACAAACTCTATAGATACCATGGCTATCCCCATCAAAGCCCAAAGAGATTTTTGTAGAAATTGACAACCTAAACCAAACATTTCATAAAAATTCAAGGAACTCAAAATAACTAAACTAATTAAGTAAAAGAAGAATCTTACCCTAACTGATCTCAACTTTGAGCTACAATATTTAAGATGATATGTAACAGATAAATAGGTAAATATGTACATCAATGAAACAGAATTGAGATTACAGGCATAAATCCTAGGATAGTCCATTGATTTTTGACATCTTTGCTAAGATGATTCCTTGGGGAAAAGGTTATAGTCTTTTTAACTAATGTTTCTGGAAAAACTGACCAAAACATATATATACAAAATAATCCTGAAAAACTTAAATACAAAGCTTGAGTTAGTATCTCATATAACATAAATATAACTCAAAATGGATCACAGACCCAAGTGTAAAACCTCATAAATCATTTTTAAAACAGAGGAGGAGAGAATTTCTTATATTAAGTAAGAATTTCTTAACTATGATAACAGAGCAGTCTTGAAAAGAAAAAAATTAAAGAATTGGACATTAGTGAATAAAATATTGCTTATCTACAAGAACATAATTTTTAAAAATTGAAAAAAAAAGGTTACAGAGTAAGAGGAGGTATTTGCAAATCATATATTTGATAAAGACTTTTTCCCATAGCATATAAAACACTTTAACAACTCAAGAATAAGGAAACGAAGCTTAATAGAAATGGGCAAAGTATTACACTAAAGAAGTATTTACCAAAGAAGACACATAAAAGGCTTGTTAATGCATGAAAACATGTCCAATGTCATAAGTCATTAGAGAAATGAAAATTAAGGATACGATTCAGTATCTCCACACCTCTGGCACAATGGCTACAATCAAATTGACTGTAGGTGTTGAGAAGGATATGGAGAAACTGGAACCCTCATGTATTGTTGCTGGGAATGTAAAATGGTAGAGACACATTGAAGAATAGTTTAATAATTTTACTATAAAATTAAATATGGACAGCATGCCAGCAAGGCCACACATAGATTTCTTTATAGGAAAAAAAAATTAAAGAAAACCTATAAGCTACCCAAAGATGGATGAATGATCATAACATTTTATTATTATATAATAGCTCAACTAGAAATAATTCACATGTTTATCACTTCATGAATGCGTAAATAAAATGTGGTACATGAATTCAGGAATAAAATGCAATGGCATCCAATCCCATGTCACATTGCATTATCAGCCAAATGTACTGAAAGAACATGGCTACTTGACCTAAAGCTGAGAAAATGCTTTTTTGCCTTACCAATTCTCAAATGTTGGGAATACATGAAGGGACTATCTTTTCTTATCCTTACAAATTATTAATGTTGTTAGAATTTATCTAAATATTAAGATGATGAGTCCAGGGCTAACATCTAAGTTGTGCCTTTTTGAAATTCGGTATCATGTCAAACATACCATATTTCATGAAATCTGGAGTCATCTGTTTTAACAAGCATAGGTATATTACACAATCCTAGGAAAGAAAAGCTATGTTATGATACACCCTCAGTTGTCAGATGCATTATAATGTGAAAAAAGGTAAGTCTTCTTATGTACGAGCCTTTCATTTATTTTGCATGCCCCCAGATATATTTTATTGACAATTTTCCAAATCCAAACCATTTGGGTTTGAATGGGACGGTTACTATTGTCTTCAGCAAAACTGGCAGCAGAGTTTCCCATCTGTAAAAGAAGAAAAGTTATCTCTTAATAGATTTATAATAAAAAGAATCATCTTCATCTAAGGTTTAATTAAAAGAAAATCGTCTATCTGTCCTCTTCATCCGTCCATCAATCAATATAATATAGTTAAGAATTGGATTTTCAATGTTACATAAGCAATCCACTCAGTTGGATATATTCAATTGTTATTGGTGTTTGAAATTATTATTTAATTACTGTCAATTCTGCTTCAAATATTACTAGTAGGGAATCCTGGAATACTGACACTTAAAGGTAATTTATTAATCAATCTCATGGTACTGCTCAGCTAAGCATAATTTTACCAATTAAAATAAATTAAATAAATCTGGAAGGTATTTATTTGTAGCAATAAAAATTTTGAGCATATCTAGAGCTCCACAATATTCATAATCAGGTAACAAAACGTTTTCTAGAAGAATAAAGCTTGTCCAGTGCAGAATAATTGGCTTTGTTTTAATATTACCTCTATATTTAATATTACCTCTATATTGTTTGATGTCACTTACATGGAATGGCCCGAATAGGCAAATTGGTACATTAATCTAGACATTAATGATTGTCTAGAAGTGAGTGAAAGGAAGTGAGAGAGATGGGGAGCGAATATTATGGGACTTCCTCCCTCTATCCCTGTCTCTCATCCCCTATCCTTTCTTACCCCTCTACTTTCTTCCATCCTTCCTCCCTCTATTACTCTTCTTTCCCTCCATTCTTCCCTTCCCTTTCGTTCTTTTGCATATGTAAAGAAATTATTTGCTAATCTCTTGAAACTTTTTTCTTTTGCTTTTGGTATTCCAAAATACCAAGTATTAAAATAATAAAATAATAAAAAAGAGTTTTCCTATTCCTCACATGCAGAATATGGGGACAATTTTTTTTAAATTATTATTTATTTGATAAAGAAAGAACACAAGCAGGGGGAGTGACAGGCAGCAGGAGAGGGAGAAGCAGACTCCCTGCTGAGCAGGAAGCCCATGCAAGTCTCCACCCCAGGACCCTGAGATCATGACCTGAGCTGAAGGCAGATGCTTAACCACCTGAGCTGCCCAGGTGCCCCTTAAGGGGACATTTATTTATTCAACTGAGAAATAAGAAGTATGGATTAATTCCTAAATCTCTACTTCAAAATAGTTCGAAATTATTAGGGTGATGGTGGGGAAGCAAACTTACTTTTGCTTTTCAGGCACTTGTATAAAAAGAACTTTATCAAATTTATGTATTGGACCAATGAAAAATGCCCTCACTGACTTGAGAGATTTCATATTCTTTGAGATAAACAAAGACACTTTTTTTTTTTTTTACCATTGCCTTAACACTTTTTCTAGGTGATCAGATAAAAGACACATTTTAATGAGTTCAAACCAGACATTGCAAAAGCATGAAAACAAGGTGTGTATTACATGCCTGCCTCTCCAGTCCTCAAAACCTGTCCTTCAGTCAACCTTTAGATGCCCATAGGAAAAGCCAACCCAGGATCCTAGGTCTCCTTTCACCTATAGAGTGTCAAGCAATTTGTCTGAAAATGGGGGCCCCTTCTTAAATGGGGCCTCCTCCGCCTACTCATTTACCTGGAATTAACTCCCTGGTGTAAGGTCAGATGTTTCTCTGTCTTGGCAGCACTGGATAACATTTAAGGCCTTCCATGTGATCTTGGGCTTTCTTCTTGCCTAAAGAAAGAGAAGATGGCAGAATGTTTCTTCTCTGTTGAGATACCCTAATGCCCAGATACCCCCCAAAGTGACAGGAGCTTGATGCAAGAAAAGTTTGCTGCAATATGTGATTATAACAAAAAAACGATAGTTGTTAGGCACATTAGAATTGATGTTTTAGAGAAATAGGGAATACTCACATATAGATGTGGTTCAAAATGTGTCTGTCTGGGGACCCAGTGCATGTGAGCATGGATGCCCAGGCTGAAGACATGAAGGAAACTGCCAATAAGGTATGAACATAAGTGGGAGTCATGCCCACAGTGACAATCTTATCATCATAATTGACATGTTGAAGAAGGTTTTAGTTCAGATCACAGCTTCAATGCAAGGAAAATTCTTAATGGTATCTTTTAACATTAAAAATAAGTTTGGATTATAGTTATCAATGGTTAAAATTTTCATGAACATGAGATTTTCCAAATTTACAAATTTGCAAATATTCATTCAAGACTCTGTTGATCCACAAGAATAGAATTCAGTCAAGTAAATGCAGTGAGAAAAAGAATATAGCCACTGAACCCCAACTCGGAATATTATAAGAATAAAATACTTTGAGGATTACAAACTGGCTTGATTTCAAAATACAAGAAGGAAAAACATTTTGTAGGAAATCCAAAATGCTCACTTATTAGCTTTGAGACCTTGGAAAATGCTCTATGGCAAGGGGGTCCATCTCTTCAACAATATACGAGAATAACATTCTTTATATAATTATTTTAAAGCTCTAATGGAAATATCTCTATGAAAATAATTTATAATCTCTAAGTCTCATATAGTATTCATGAAATACTAAAAGTAACAATAATAACTATACCTAGGGGGAGATAAAACTAAATTTCTTAACACATTCTATAAGTTAGGCTTGTTAATACCATGTAATTTGTTTTTTTATATTAAGTAGAATTGAAGATATTGTCAATTAACAGATGGAATGAGATGATGAACCCAATGTAAGCAGATTAAAAGCTAAAAAGGTGTTCAAAAAATAATTAATAATGCATATCTAAATATGCACATTTTAGGAATAGATTGGAGATTATAAATTGATAAGATGTGGTATGAGAGTTGGTTAAGAGTTGATTGTGCTGTCTGTCCCCTTAGTGAGGGGCCCTGAGACAGAGGAGAGGGTATATTGGGGAGCATCTTTCCTCATTGGGTGGGATCTTCTTGGGGCAGAACAGGCATGTGATGAGGCTATGCTAGGGGTGGGGTCCAGTAGAGTTTCCTTCTACCAGGACATGGTACGGCTTCAGAGCTAATGGATTGAGTTTATCCATTGAGACAGGATATATCTTTAGACTATGTTCTAGATTCTCTGGGGAGGTGGGGAGGGGAAATCTGAAACATGATGAACCCACATGCCAAAGTGCATGTTCAAAACCTAATTTGAATCTTATCAGCAGGCTAGCATTATTTTTCCAAATTTTATAGAGCCTTCTAGTGCATCTACTACCATGACCGTCAGGTACAAAAAAGGGCAGAGTAACACAAGCCCATATCACTAAATGAAGTCTAATGCCTCTCTTGGACACACAGTAGTCCCCAGCCATTTTCTCCAAAGATGTAAGCAAGAGAATTAAAATGAAGACTGAGCAAGATCATAGGGGAGTAACAGATGGTTTTGAGTATCAAAGTAAAATGCCACTTGTGAGAGAACAGCAATATGCAGCTGAAATGCAAAGGACTTGGGTCGCGTGATGCCCGGCTCCACATCAGAGTTAAGAAGGAAGAGATGACTGGCAGCCTCCTATGTTATCAAGGGCTGCTGCTGTAAGTTTGGGAAGATAATCTGTGCTCTCATATTTTGATAACCTAAAATTCTTCTTTCTCACTGAGAGCCGCTTTTTTTTTTTTGGCCCTGCTGGAAAGGATGCTGGCCAGAAAGGGGGAGAGAGAACGACAGAGAGAGAGAGAATGAGGATAAGAGAGGAAGCAAAGGGAGAAGAAAGAAGAAGCAGAGAAGTAGAAAGGATCAGAGAATATATTTCTTCTTTTCTGGTGGAAGGATCGGTTTTTCCTGACACAAAGAAGAGTGCTTTGTCATTGTTTTCTTTATAACATTGATGAATTTCTTGTTGAGTGGGTATTGGGTTTTAGTTAAACATGACAGGAGCCGAGATTTATAGGCGGTCGCCTTGGAGGCTCTTTGAAAGGCTCCATAATGCCTCAAGGCACAGATGTGTTTTCAACACTCACTTCTGGTAAATAACCAACAATTTCTACACTCCACCCCTTCGCCCTGATCAGAGTACTCTCCTTGAGAAATGAAGTATACTTCATGAAACACAAAGCAAAGGCAGGAAAGAGGGGGAGGAGATAGTTTTGTTTTGCCTTGTTATTTCAACTTATGCATTCTCAGAAAGAATTGAGGTATTCATCTTGTCCTTGTGTGTGTGTTTTTTAAATTACAATAGAAAGGCAATATTCCTGACAATGAATTGCATTCTAAAATACTATTATGTTCCTCCTTATACTCTGATAGGTCTGATTCTACCAGAGTGTGCTAATATATATGTGTTTTGTAAATAAATATTTCTTGGTGGAAGCCAAAAAACTGAAGGGAAGGCACTGGACACAGATTCCCCAGTAGGAACAGAAACATATCACTGGATGGTTTCGTCTCTCCCTTGCTTTCCTTCACTCACTGTCTCATGAACGGTATAATCAGTCACAGGGTTTTTTTCTTTAAACTCAAAACCAATTGAAAGCTTTTATCTTGTTATTATAAATCTTCATTTAATGACTGTACCATATTTACTTAACCCTCGAATTTCAGATTGCTTGTTTTCAATTTTTTTTTGCAATTTTGGATAGCACAGAAATGAGTATTTTGTGCACAATGTTTTTTTTTTTTTTCCTTCTGCAATTAGTACTATTCCCTTAGTCGAGATTCCAGTAAGTGAGCTGACTCGGTCTTGAATGAACATTTTAAGAACATTTGGTACATATTGGAAAATGTCTTTTCAAAAAGATAGGATCAACTTATATTGCTGTAACAGCCTCTTTGTCATACCCTCAGCAGCAGGGGGGGATATTTTCTGATTTTCAAAATATTTTCTAGTTATTTTTTAATGCCTAAAATCCTCTAGTAAGACTGGGCAAATCCATTAATATCAATATATCCCAAATACTTCATTTTCTATGTATTGGTGAAATCTTAGTATTTCTGATCAATTCTAAATTTTATATATTAGAGATATTGTCACAATGCAATCAAATATTTATTTTCCAGATTCCCTTTACCTTCAAGTTTTGATTATTTTATTTAAAAAAAAAAGATTTTATTTATTTGACAGAGAGAGAGAGAAACAGAGAGAACGCACAAACACGGGAACAGCAGAGGAAGAGGGAGAAGCAGGCTTCCCACTGAGAAGGGAGCCCAATGCAGGACTCAATCTCAGGACCCTGAGATCATGACCTAAGCTGAAGGCAGGCACTTACCCAACTGAGTCACCCAGCTGCCCCCATATTTTGATTATTTTAAAGGTTTACTTCATTTGCAGCTGTATTAAGATTAAACAGAAGAACAAAGTTTGGGAGCATATTTTAAAAAAGAGATCAGAAGTTTTTGCCTTCAATAAAAAGGAGGTAAAAAGAGTGAAAACATTGCCTGAAGAAGTGGTAGAGGAAGACAAATGAACAGTCTCTCTATTTGGATAAAGAAATGAAACTCAGCAGAATAGTACCTTCATGACCTCACTACAGTCTAGATCTTGCAACATGCCTTTATGTTCCATGGGTTAAATTTATCAACTGGTGAGGATTGAATACTGACTCAAGTTTCTACGGTGCTAGAGAATTATATTATTATGCCTTCGGCTCTTTGTGGGAAATGGAAACCAAATTGGGTTTGGCCCACAGTGGCACTGATTGGGAGGGAGAGAAAAGAGGAAGCGAGAGTGTCCAGAGTAAAGGACCATTTGGCTGTCTTCAAAAGCCTTATTTTTTCCCTTTACCCAAGTTTGTCACAAGGCATCTCTTCCCTAGGAGCCACCCAGCACAACCAGCCAGGGAAAGGCGGGTAGGTGGTGAACCGTTTAAGTGGGAGCACATTTCCACCCTGTGCTCACACAGACGCCGGTATGTTTATCTTCTCTAGGAACCCTATTGTTGCAGAAACAGTGCCCAGAGTTCACAAGAGCAATCTCCCGCAAACACCAGGGAGATGTGTCAGAATGAACTGTGCCCTAATTCATCTCTTTTCGAAGTGTATCTACCATTTAAATAGGAAACAGATAAAAAGTTTCTTGGATGGACTATATTCACAAAAAGGTGTCCCGAATTGAGGGGAAAAAGTCTTACCATGTGGGCCTTTTGAAATTATTCACTCACCTAACAAATGCTGGTCAAATGCCAATGGTGGGCTATGCGCTGTACTTGGCTCTCACCATGTAAGGATAAAGAAACCTCTGGTCTTGACCTCTCTTTGTTCATTAGTGCTAATATCAGATACAGGGATAATCGCATTTTTTTTAATGTTCTTTTTTCTAAATTGCCCATTAGAGGCAATTATTTAGTAGAAAAATAATCAGAAATTCATGAAAACCCTTGGGGAGCATCTTACAAAATTGAATTTTCAGTGTTCATACCTGGGAAGAAATGTTTACTGTTATGCTAAATTTGCACTCATTTCATCACTGCCCACCAAAGACAATTAACCTTCTCAGCTGATCCCCTGCTCTTTCTATCTCTAGGCTCCAACCACTGAGGAACGCATCTAAAAGATAGTCTAACTTAGTCTGAGGCAGGAAGGACCCTGGACAGCAAATATACACACAATGTGTTCTGGACATTCCAGCTTGATTGACAGTGGGCTTTCAGAATGCTTCAGGACAGCAGGATTTTGTTGATAGGTTTTCTAGCAGGTCTTATTTATTTTCTACTTGACAAAAGTATGCTGAATAGATTAAACTCTTGGTTGAGAGGTTGAAGAAGTTTAGAAGATTCTGTATTACTCATAGGAAAAAGAAAATGACTGTTGATTATTTACATACCTTGCTCAGCACAATGGTGAGGTGGTGATTTTATTACCAGTCTATATTAGTTCCTAAGCACTAGTATCATTTATAGCTCAATACTCAAGAGCAAAGGCTTTGGGATATGGCAGATATTGGTTCAACTTTTGAGATCTACTGGGGACTAGTTTTGTAACCTTTGAGAAGCTGCTTGGCCTCTCCCAATCTTGTTTTGTTCTGTATAAAAATAGAAATGATAAAGCTTACGTGAAAGAGGTATTAATGAAGATTAAGCAGGAAATTGGTTTTTAAGTACTTAATGAACATGCCTGATTCAACAATCAGTTGTTTGTTTTTTGTAAAGATTTTTAAGTGTATTAAGTAGTGGTGGCCTGAGCTTTAAAAGGGACAGGGGCTCTTGTGGATTTCTGGTTGTCCCTGAGCCCACAACAAACGCTACCTGTTTGTAAAATCCAAGGTCTTCCACAGCCAGTAGAAAGTATAAAAGAAGCCAGAGAACAAATGTTCTGGCCCCAAGCAGAGATGAACTAGGGAACTAGGGAACCTCAAATTGCTAGTTGAATGTTGGTCTCCTCTCTGGCTTGAGTTTCCCTAGGTTTCCTTTCTGTGTTTTCATTTTGCTAACTTGCTAACAGATCCCAAACTCTACTTGACTCTTGACCTCAAACCCACCAAAAGCCCTACCTACATTCTGAGCATGACTCGGTGTGATGTGTGTCAATTTTTACTTCCTTCCTTCTTAGTAGGCAAGTACCTTCTTCCTGATCCTGTTAACTCATGAGAAGAGGACATGATGGAGAAATCACAGCAGTTTTGGTTCCAAGGTTTAACCTAGACTCTATCTCTTAGCTTGACCTTAGACCATGTGTCCAGTACAAGGCAAGCCTGAGGCCCCATGGAAAGTTATCACTAAGAGATTTTTCCAGTTTAAAAAAAAATAGTTTTGAGCTTTGTGATATATGGCTAAACGCTGCTCTCTTGGGATGCTTTTTAATTTTGTTCTTGTCAAACAATTGCATTCAAGTAGTTCAGCTTGGAATGAAGTATGCAGAATTTAAAGAGGGTTTTGCATCATTCATATTGTTTCAGTGTTATTAATGTCAGGAAATGAGGCCTGTATCTGTCTGTATCACTCAGAGCTCTCAGCTGCCAGCAATGGATTCCCAACACCATCCATCCATTTTAAGCATCAGAGGACTTCTGAATATTGAGTGATTCAGAGAATTTCTGGGAAGGCTCTGGAATCAGGTTTATGACAAAAGGGGGCTGGGAAATAGGCTTATAGTTGATATCATACTACCTCCCATCTCTATCTAGTCTTGTCTGTATACTCATCTGCATGAGTCTGTATACATAAGATCATAACCAGGAAACAGATTTTGATGTAATCTACTGATCTGATTCAGATTTCACAATTTTTACAGGTATCATTGGTGTGTGTGTTTGTGTGTGTGTGTGTGTATTTTGTTCTATGTAATTTTATCACATGTTTTCTTAGATCACCATTACAGTCAAGATTAGGTCAGTTTATCTTTATAGGGGTCTTCTTTGCAGACCTTTTGTACACCACCCCTGCCTCCATCCCTAACTCCTGAGAACCATTAATCTGTCATTTCTATAAATTTGTCATTTCCAGAATATTATGCAAGTCAACTTTTACAGTGTGCAGCTAACACTTTTACAGTGTTAGCCTTAGGATTGACCTTATCCCTCAACATCGTTTTCTTAGGGTCCTTTCAACTGTGACATGTATTGATGATTTGTACTTTTTATTGCTAAGTGATAACATAGATGAACTACAGTTTTTTAATCATTTGCCTACTGGATGGTATTTGAATTGTTTCCAGTTTAGGGCTATTGTGAATAAAGTAGTTATGAACATTCATGATTTTTCTCTGTTTGTTTGTTTTGGTACAGAGGCACGTTTTTATTTTATTTTTTTAGGGTCAAATTCATGGAGTACAGTTGCTGAGTTGTATCTCAACAAATGCTTAGTTGGCAAGAAATTTGTTAACCAGTTTTTCAGAGTGATTGTAACATTTTACATTCCTACCAGCAATGTACGTGTAATTGAGTTTCTCTGCATCCTTGCCAGCATTTGGTATTTTACTGTTTTTTTTTTTTTTTATTTATTTTAGCCATTCTGTTAGGTGTGTAGTGATATCTCATAGTTGTAATTTTTATTTCTGTAGTAAGTGAAGATATTACATGTTTTATCATGTTCTTGTTTTTTATCTGCATATCCTCTTCTGGAAAGTGCCTCTTTGTCTTCCTTTATTTGCCTACTTTAATCCTTTGGTTTTCTACTTTTCAGTTCTGAGAATTCTTTATATAATCAAATTCTGATGTTTTGTTGAAATAAAAGTTTCAACTTTTGTTTTGAAATTTTGTTTGAATTACAGTCTCTCAGTCTGTAGTTTGTCTTTTTACCCTTTTAACTGAACTTTCTACAGTTTTTAAAAATTCTGTTGAGGTTCAAATTGTCCATTTTCCTGTCATTTATTATGGGTTTTTTGTTGTTGTTTCTGTTGTTATCAAGTCTAAGAAACTCATTGTGAAGATTTTCACCATTTTTTTCTAAAAAACTTCATCACCTCACATTTTATTACAATGCCTTTTAATAGGATGGTAGATTTTTCCTTTGTTTTTCAAAAACTTGCTCAAAATTTTAGTATTTTTCTTACCTATCTGAATCCCTTTAACACCACATATGGATAGCTATAGTTATAGTATGTTTGCGACTTAATTCTCAATTTGCAGATTTCTTACAATCTTGCTTCCAGGTTTCTTCTTCTCCTCTTTCTATCTTCAGCACTTATTGAGTGAAAATCTTTTGCTGGCCACTGCACTGAATGTGGGTCATGTTGAGCACTGATTTAATATTTAATATTTAATATTGGCATCTTCAAATTTCTCCCTTCACCCTTCTCTTATGGAGAAGGAACTATTTTAATTATTTCTTTCTTTCTTTTTTTTTTAAGAAAAAGAATTGAAGACCTAGAGAGTTAAAGAACTTGCTTTGGACATAAAACTAGCAAGTGGTAAAGGCAGGTACAAATTCATACAGCCTGACTTCAGAGCCCCCCTACCTGGTACTGAATTGGGATGTATAACTCTCTATAATAAGATAAATTATACACTTCAGTGGTATTTTTATATAAAGCATTACTAAAGCAAATGTGAACAGAAAAGGCTGATTATAACATATTATCACCCTAGTGGTTTCTCGGATCACTTTTTCTTCCTGTTTACTAAGGTTAATTACAGTCCTTTCTTGCGAGGTGCTGCACTAGACTTTCTAAGGCAAGCGTGTCTTACACTACTCCCACATTTCCTAGATGAGGACAACGTTAGTGTAATAGATCCTCAGAGCCCGGCAATACAGATTAAAACTGAAGTGCCAGGAAGCATGAAAAATAGCAGAGTGACAATATACATTGTCAAAGCTTGCAGTGATGGGCTTTTAATATCTGGATCATTGAACTACTACCACATGGATGATCTATAGTATCAGCTCGGGAGCCATGCGACTCTGTTGGCTGGAAGGGCTTCCTGCTCCCCCGAACATCTCAATCCATGGCACTGATAGGAACAAGCCCAGGATGGTCCAGTGCTTTGGGGCCAAGTGTGAGACTCCAATGCCCAAGTTGATGGTACAGGACAGCTTCCTGAAAATCACAAAGATGTTGGCATGGTTCTGTTGAGTCCTCCTGGGTTGCCTTGTAGAGACATTCTAAAGTCAACCAAGGAAACCCTGTAGTTACTTTAATAGAGAGGTCAATCATGACCCTTCTTCTATAGAGAGAAGTCCACATGCATCAAACTAGATATTCCACAGTTTAATATTTATTTATTTTTTAATTAACACATAGTGTATTGTTTCATGGGTACAGGCCTGTGATTCATCCTAGCTCACCCTAGCACATACCTTCCCCAATGCCCATGCCCCAGCCACCCAATCCCTCCCTAATAGTTACTTTTGAAGTCAGAGGATGGTATCTTCAAATTTCTCCCTTCACCCTTCAAATCTTAAAACTGGCCAAACAGCTACAACCCTGAATTTTTCTGCAAACTTCAAATATAATCTATGGTTCCATTCTAATCTTCCCATTCAATTAAAATAAAAGAGAGAAAGTAAAAGCCTGAAAAAAATTTTAAAGAGAAACATTGACCAAGCAACCCAACCCCAAATTCAAACAAACAAAGAAACAAATGTACAAGAGTTGGTTCTGCTGATTGAATTAAGGCAGGCATTCTCCATAGTTCATGAGTAGAACAGAGTTTGAAATGGACTGGAGTTCTGCTTCCTACCCAGTTTGCATTCAGTTCTGGAGTGGTCCTCTCCCCCCACAGCCCCCCTTCCAGTCCCCCTCCTATTCACTATTGGAAGCGATATTACATCCTTGAGACATTGCGATAGACGAGAAGACATAAATGAGAGTTAATAACCATCAAATGTGCCTATTTCCTTTTCCTATAAATTAGAGCTTGCTTTCCTTCTGAATTTTGCAAGAAGGAAAACAGACTCCCTCCTGCTGATGTGAGGAAGTAATGCTAAATCTCCCTCAAGATTCACTCGGGCTTCTTACAGCTGTATGTTAGTACCTTTTTATATGCAATTTTACTTCATTTAGTCTTTAAGGTTGTGCCTGAGGTTAGTTTAAAAGGTTAGTTAAATGTTAATGGATGTTAATGCTGCAATTAAATTGTTAAATCAATTGAAAACTGTGGCTCCATCTCTATCCCCGTTAATGCCGGCCTGAGCTGCATTGGCGTATAAATTAAAAGCTGTAAATCTAGTGAAGTCTAATTAGAGACCAAATTTCTCATTTATCTTATTTTCACAGGACTGTAAGCACTGATAGATAATCAACGGAGGGCTAAAACTTTTTAACATTAAAAAACTATTTTATCTATTTCAGGATTCAGGTGACTGATTATAATTCAGATCCAATTACTGTAAAAGGTCATATGTGAAATGAAGTTCTTTCAGACACTCTTTTAAGTTTTATTTTACAAGTTTGCATACAACACGGCACCATCCCCATCCTGGAAAGCAAATATAAATACGTTATTTGGCACCAACTCCGATGGCGTCTTAGAGTAACCTTAGCGCTCTAAAGAGGGTTTCTAGGAGACAACTTGCGTTGACCAAGAAGAATAAAGATGGATTAGGGCGCCTCGCGGGAGAGTCTGCAGAGAGCAAAATCAAGCCTTTGTGGATGTCTAAGGTGAGCGTTTTTCATTGTTGCTTCAAATTGGCTGTTGCCATGTTGGAGAAGAGTTGTGTGTAAGGAGTTCAAAGGAAAGGATTCCTCAAGTGTTATCCTCCTCAGTTTGCTGTGGTAAAACCACTAGGCTGGAATTCCTTTGTGTGGGACTCAGCCCGTGTTCCACTATATTTGATCATACTTTAAAATAAATTTCCTTTTCACTGCTCTCTAAGTTACAGCACCTAATGAAGAGACTAACCATAGCTTTTAACATACCAATATTGACAGGAAGGCATGTTAATACAGCACTGTTAGACCAAAAACTGTCTCTCCAAAAAGTAGGAACACTCAGGTTTTGGTTTGCAAAGCTGTTTCTTTTGTGGTATTATTATTTAAAGATTTTATTTATTTATTTGAGAGAGAGAGAGAGAGAGCAACTGTGTGGGGGGAAAGGGCAGTAGGAGAGGGAGAGGCAGACTTCCTGCTGAGCAGGGAGCCCCATGTGGGGCTTGATCCCAGGACCCTCAGATGATGACCTGAGCTAAAGTCAGATGTTTAACCCACTGAGCCATCCAGGCGCCCAGGTGGCATTATTGTTCTTATTTTAAATATCTTATGGAAAATGGTATTTCCTTAAATGCAATTTATGTAATAAAATCTTTTGCTCAGAAAAATACTATTTTAGGAGAACCAGTTACAAATGCATATTCAACTAGAAGACCTCCTACCTCTCATGAAGACATACACTGTGCCCTTCCTCAGATTCTGAGTCAGGTGTCAGCATTGATTAAACCACAGAACATCAGAGAATGAATTGCTGAGCAGACTGAGTATTCTGAACTTTCTGCTTTCTTAATTTTGTCATGAATTCTGAGCTCCTAAAATTCTTGATCACAGCTTCTGCAGGGAAAATGCCACGTTAGGTTGCTGGTCCCCTGAAGCAAATGAAAAAGTTGTTATATATTTTTTCACCCTTAAAAGAGCACTGATTTCTGACAGCACATGTGTTCCTTACATGCAGGGGTTGCAAACTCAAGAAGGAAATCCCTGTAGCTGGTAGATCCAAAATCCATCTGTCGATGAATTGCTGCGACTTTCAAGAGTAGTGGCCACAACATCTTAACCAGGGCCTTTGCACTTACATTGAAATGCACATGGCTTTCCACTTAAGTACTTTGTGGGCATCATGGAGTCATCTCTTTCTGTCTTTGTTTAGCCAGGTAGCAAAAGCAATATCAAAAGATGCCATTTTGTCTTCTTTGGAGGGTGTGAATGATCATTCTGCTTATAGAAAGATGCTAGGGTATTCTTTTTTCCTTTTAAGATTTTATTTATGTATTTGTCAAAGACAGAGAGAAAGAGAGAGAGAGAGAGAACATTAGCAAGGGGAGTGGCAGGCAGAGGGAGAAGCATGCTCTCTGCTGAGCAAGGAACCTGATCCAGGTTTCAATCCCAGGACCCTGGGATCATGACCTGAGCCTAAAGCACATGCTAAACTGACTGGGCCACCCAGGCATCCCAATGCTAGGGTATTCTTTAAGTAAAAAAAAATAATAATGAAATAATAATAATAAATAAAATACTAGGATGGGATATTAGATGTTCCTGATCGCCAATCTTTGGTTAACAGGATGTTTTATATTCAGTGTTGACAGACAACTGTCCACTGACACTAAGACACCTAAAGACTTTTACTTGATTTCTGAGAATCATCTGCAGCTAAAACCTAAAATCATACAGTTACAAAAAACAAAATACCTTTTTTCAAATTACACATTTTTCCCCCAGGGCTAATGCAGGTGCTTTTTAAATCTTCCATGCCACTCTGAGATGCTGATGTGACAATCTGAAGCTGCCTCAGATCTGGTTCAAGGGCTGGTGAAGGGCATGCATGAGGTTGATTTTTCCTGGTCACTGGGGAGGTGGGACCCGAACCAGGATCTCTCCCAGTGGAGAGAAACAGAACACCACAGTGCTCCAAAGTCTCTGGAGGCAACAAGCAACTATGTTCGAACGCAGTTCTTCCACAGGTGCATTCCAGAGTCTTCTGCTCACTCTCAGCTGGTGTTTCCTTCTCTTTTTCTCTGCTCTTCTCCATCCATGTTTCCAGCTGATTGCTGCTGATAAGTAACTGTTTGTATTTTTAGCTGTATTCTGACTCTTGATCCCAAGACACATTTATTCAGCAGTTACACTGACATCCCTACTGAGATTCATTCATTCATTTATTCAATCATGTGCTCATTCAATGTTGGGTGTCAGCAAAATAAAATACCTGCCCTCTCAGCATTTATATTCTAGAGAGGGATGTAGCAATGAGCAACAACAATGATGAAAGAAATCTAACATAATTTTGCAAAGGAATATGCATTATGGAAAATTCAAGGCAGGGCAGAAGCAGAAAGTGATGGAGCATGCTATTTTGAGCTGATGGGTCGGGGAGTAGAGCATGCTATTTTGGGTTGATGGGTCGGGAAGTAGACAGGCCATTCATGATCTAACAGGTATAGTGATTGGAGCATGTTGAAGACTACATTAGTGATTCTCTGCCTCCCTAGTTCTCTCTTCCTTCCAAACTTCCTTCTCTCCCTGTTTTTTCCTCATCTCAGTTAATGACACCGCAGTAGTTATATATTGTTCAAGCCTAGAAACCTAGGAATCTATTTTAATTCTTTTTTTTTACCCTTACCTACTCCCCCCTGAGTTCATCAGCATCTATGCTTGACTACAATCCCTGAGAAGTAGGCTATTATTAAATCATCATCTTACAGAGGACTAACTGATGCTCGGAACAGTTCAGTGACTTACCCAAGTTAATACAACCAGCCAATGGCGGACCCAACAGTGGTTTGAAGTCAGATTTTATAACATCTGTCTTTGCTTCCTGCTCCTTGCCCCCACATCTGAAGGGGGCCTGCAAAAGGGACAAGAAGAGCAATGAGTTTCCTATATTTGTCTTATTGCCAAAGTTTTCCTCACTTGCCAACTTTATCATATTTTCCCTGACAATCTCTACTGCCTTCTATAAATACTAGGCCAGTTTGTAGTCTGTCACAATTTCTTCTACATTACTTTGCAAGTACTCCCTCACCATTTCATGTCTGTCCTGCCTCATTGCTACATGAGTCCCTAAAGGATGAAGGTCAAGTCTTCCCTCTCCATACATACACTGGATGTTCAGTAAATGCTTGTTACCGGTAAACATAGAACCCATCCCCTGTTCTCAAAAAAGTTGCAGTCAAGCTGGTGCCATAAATAAGAATTTGTGATGAAACTGAATGATGGAAAATCCAAAAGGGCAACTGAATAATGTAAGATGGAATATTTCACAAACTGGGAAGCCAAAGAAATTGCTGGGAAGCTGAAGAATGGGATACATTTTGGTTGATGAGAAGAAAAGAGGAGAATGGAATAAATAAGTCTTAAAGATGACAATAACTGTGTTATTTTCAGACTGACATGATGACAGTTAAGGGTTCTTTTTATCAATGAATTCATGACCTAAATGTTTATCAAGTACTTATTCAATGTCACGTGCCTAATGGACAGATACAGTGGTGACCAAAATTCATAGGGTCTTCTCATGTAGTTGGCAGGTTAGTGAGGAAGACCAAGAAGTTAACCAGAAGTGCTGACATAGCAGGGAAAGTTCTGTGATGGGAGCACATTCCAGAAGCATCTAACCTTTTCTTTTGGAGGAGGCAAGATCAAGACCAAGAGGGGCTTTGTGAAGCAAATGCCATCTGAGACCCAGAGAATGATTAATGGAAAATTACATTTGGAAAGTTCAGGTTAGACTGCACAGGGTGGTACCTTATACAACCACAAACACTAGAGAAAATGTGGCATCTAGAGAGAGGAAGAGAAGGAAAAGAAAAGAAGCCTGGAGGAGGAAGAAGATAGAGGGAGAAGTTAATTTGGGGGTAAAATGAGGCCTTGTGTTACCAAAGCACCACAGAGACCCAAAGAAGGTATGTTTCTGGAGAATATTTGTTAAAAAGGAATGATCTTAAAGAGGGAGCCCATGTTTGGCCTGTAGATGACAGCCTTGTCTCCATCATTATGCGCTGTCTCATCCAGCCAACTGACCCTTCATTTCTTGTCAGTTGAAGCTGTACCATTGTATTCTTGTCATCCATTTTCTACTCTTCTGTATTATCACTGTCACCTGCCCCCACCTTCTCCCACGCTTCCCAAAACAGCAACATTTCCTCAAGATGTGCCATTGCCCCTGTACTTCCTTAGCAAACTCATTTAAACTCTTATTATTGGGCACCATCTTTGTACCAATTCCCCAAATTACTTTCCAGTAGAGGGAAAAGGTGTTGGCTGCAGTGACTTTGCAATGAGTGGAGTCCATAAAACTAAAGTGGAAAGAAACTATACATAAGTGCTGTACTTTATTTGAGACAATTCTTTCCTACAGCAGGATACAGGCTAACAATACTGACAGGACACACAAAAGATCTATGCACACAGTGACAGGGGTCTGTCAAAAGGGCATAGGAACCCACAGAAGGAGTTCCCAATGGCTTAAAATGGAGCAATCTGAGCAAGAAAATAAATCAAGCAATATCAGGTTATAATTCAAAGTACAAAATAAATATCCATATGCCAATACTGATATAAATAAATTACCTAATAATAAAGAATTGTGGAAAACAGACAAATGTTCAAATAATTTATAATGATACTTCACTGTCAAGGAGGGTAACATGCCTCTCCTCCCTACCTGAGTGACTTCCTTTTAAAGAGTATGAATGGGAGGTAGAGAAGGAGGAAAGAATAGCTTTATATTAGAGGAATGTCACTCATGTGACAATCATGAGTTCAGCCAGGTCATCAAAGTGAATATCAACAGTGATAGTCTTATTAATATGTACCCCTGATATGAGGTGATAAGAATGACACTGTGGTCTTCCAAAGACACATAACCATAGCCCAATCACAAGAAAGGCGCCGAACAAATCTTAGTAGAGTGACATTCAAGATATCTCACCAAAACTCATCACAACTGTCAAGGTGATCAAAACAAGGAAAGTCTGAGACCATGTAACAGGCAAAAGGAGCCCAAGGACCCATGATGTAGTATCCTGGTTGTGATCCCACAAAAGAAAAAGATTAGGGGCACCTGGGTAGCTCCGTGGGTTAAAACCTCTGCCTTCGGCTCAGGTCATGATCCTAGGTCCTGGGATTGAGCCACGAATCAGTCTCTCTGCTCAGCGGGAAGCCTGCTTCCTCCTATCTCTCTGCCTGCCTCTCTGCCTACTTGTGATCTCTGTCAAATAAATAAATATATTTTAAAAAAGAAAGAAAGAAGAAAAAGAAAAAGGAAAAGAAGATTAAGTAAAAATTAAGGTAATCTTTTTTTTTTAAGATTTTATTTATTTATTTGACAGCGAGAAATCACAAGTAGACAGAGAGAGAGAGGAAGGGAAGCAGGTTCCCTGCTGAGCAGAGAGCCTGACTCGGGACTCGATCCCAGGATCCCGAGATCATGACCTGAGCCGAAGGCAGCGGCTTAACCCACTGAGCCACCCAGGCACCACAAAATTAAGGTAATCTAAATAAACTATGGACTTATAAAGTCCATAGTTATAAACTTTATAAAGAATTAATATTAGCTCATTAATTCAAACACAGGTACCATACTTATGCAAAATGTTAATGTTAGGAGAAATTAGGTGTGTGATATATGGAAGACTTCTATAACATCTTCCCAGTTTTTTTTTTTTTAATAAACATAAAACATTCTTCTTTTTTATTTTTTTAAAAGATTGATTGATTGATAGAGAGAGAGAGTACATGAGCAGGAGGGGCAGAGGAAGAGGGAGAGAGAATCTCAGGCAGACTCTGTGCTCGAAAGTGGGGCTCAATCTCACAACCCCGAGATCACCACCTGAACCAAAAACCAAAAGTCAGACACTTAACCCACTGGGCCACCCGGGCACTCCAAACCTAAAAGCATTCTAAAAATTTTAATTTTATTTAAAAGTTATATTTCTTATTTCAATTCTTATCCTGACCACAGACCTATGTTTCTAAGTACCTGCTGGACTGCTCCAGTGCAATGTTCTGTGGAGACCTCAGAACACATTGTCCAAACCCTAATTTGTCATTGTGAGTACCAAATCAGCAGACTTTCTTTTTTCTTTTCTTTTCTTCTTCTTCTTTTATTTTTTTTTTTAAGATTTTTATTCATTTATTTTAGAGAGAGAGCACAAGCAGGAAAGAGGGAGCTTGTTGTGGGGCTTGATCCCAGGGTCCTAGGATCATGACCTAAGCTGAAAGCAAATGCTTAACTGAGCCACCCAAGTGCCCCTCAGCTAGACTTTCTAATGTGTTTAACTATGGTCTAGGTACCATACCACTATTTTACAGGTCTGCCAGTTGTCACTCATTCTCCCCTCTCTCTAATCCAGTTGCCAAATGTGTATTCTATGCCCATGGTGACTTTTGGATTTATCTCTTCCTTTTGATTATTATTATTACATTGTTATTTAGATACTCATAGAGTTTTTAAAGATTTTATTTATTTATGAGAGAGAGAGAGAGAAAGGTTGAGAGAGAAAACAAGCAGTGGGGAGAGGGAGAAGCAGGTGCCACACTTAGCCAGGGACCTGACATGGGGCTCAATTTCAGAACCCTGGGATCATGACCTGAGCTGAAGGTGGATGCTTAACCAACTGAGAGCCACCCAGCTCTCCCTAGATACTCACAAGTTTTCTGAGTCATTTCCAAGGGTCCCCAAAATCCCCTTTCTGTCACTTCTCCAAAAATATCTCATTGTCAGTCATATTACTAAAGCATAATTCTCACTATGAATTCTTCTAAAAAATTGGAAGTAGCAAGCCGTCATGTAACACCCTCAGTTAAAACTTCTTATTATAGCCCTCTGTGATACATCCTCAACCTTACTTCCCCACCGCTGTTCCATGTTCCTCTATACAAGCCATCTCAGGCTCGCTCTTCCAAATCATACCAGGTGTTTTCCTCAAATATATAGGCCATTTGGTAAAGCGGCTAAAATCATGGGTGCTGGTTCAAGGCAGACCTGGGTTTAAATTCTGGCTTCACATTTTACTACTTTGCAAAATTAGACAACCTATTTCCTAAGTATCTAGTTGTCTATCTGCAACATGGAGATTTGGTGAATTGGGAATTCTATGAAACAAGGCACTTGGCATACATTCCTGGAACAACCTGACTCTGTAAAGTTTACTTTAAACTCTTTTGAAGGTCAGCTTTGCAGGAAATCTAGCCTGTGTTATTGATGGCGGTGTTGTCATGCTGGGTGTTTTCTTCCCCAATGGTTGAGACTCCATGGGGTTTTTCATTTGTGATTCCTGCATGCTAATTTTTAAGTTCCCCTTTTGTCCCAGACCATTTGTATTCTCGTTTCCAACACTGAGCAATAACTCAAACCATCAATGTCTTTGTTTTCTTTTCTGTACAATGGGGATAATAATGAGGCCTCCTCCAGAGGATTCTTTGAAGATGATGAGTTTATGTGTATACAACACTTAGAACAGTGCCTGACATGTAGTAAGTGTTAGTAAGTGATTTTAGTTATTACGACTTAACATCTCATCTGCCAAGAACATAGCCAATGAGATTTATTTAGCTTTATATTCCCTACTGTGGCCAGGAAACAAAAAAACAAAAAACAAAAAACAAACAAACAAACCAAAAAACCCTGGTTTTAGTAGGTGTTCTATGAAAGCCAGTCAGAGTGTGATCCAATGTTTCCTTGGAGAATGGACACGGTCTTCCTTTCTCTGAGGACCAAAATATGGATCAACCAGAACCAAGAACCAGAACCAAGAGCCACATTCACAATCAATGTGTTGGTTACATGAGGAAGAAGAAACACTCTGGAAGGATTAGGCCAAAAGAAGAGAACCACTAGAAATTGCTAGGAGCACTAGGGCTGAAAATGAGTTGTATTAATAATGCAGCCATTATGGGTGCCTGATGAATAAATGAACAACACTAATGTTACTTCATGCATACCCAGAGATAATGTTCACCTCCAGGAGGAGTTGCTAGTTAATAGTATGCCATCAGTTCATGTCCAGTATTAGACTTGAGGGGGGGGAAATCCCCTAAAATGGTAAGTCTAAGTAGAATCTTTACATCAGGTGTATCTTGATTTTTCTTAATGGTATAGTCATTCCTCTTTAACTTGGGTAATTCAAATAACTCACATTTGAAAGATTGCTGTAGAGATGCTGGTATGTTTTAGTATCCACATCATTCCAACAGTAAACCTAAGATAGCTACATTCCTATATTCCTTCTTCCCATCACAAAACTAGAGCTGTAGTGGACAATCTGGACACATTCAAATTTCGAATTTTCGATCTCGAATTTTCTGGCTTCCCACTTGGTCTTCTTAGCTTCAATCTGGGACCTTTGAAAAGAGATAAAAACCTAAAACATAATAAAACATAATTTTGATAAACCTTGTGAATTAAAACTATTACACCCTTATTCCCTTTTTGGGGGGGCGGGAGAGAATAAAAGTGTGTTTGAATGGTTTTGTTTGTTTGTTTGTTTTTCTTTTCATCAACCTTGAATTTGGAAGTCAACATACACCTACACTCAACAACTCTCCAAGGTTATGAAGATGCTCCAAATTCAGTGGAAGAAATACAACGTCCTCAAACAAGAAGAGGCAGGCACATGGTCTGCAAAACCCAAACCAGATAAGTAGCTGCCTTCGAACTGCCCCGAAAGAGGTGACCTGAAGAACCCCATTACTTTTACAGACTTGACCTGGACCCTCGTAAAACTTTCCTGTGTGATTTCTCAGGACAATTTGAATCCTGGAGACACCCAGAAAGGGAAATGAAACTCTTCCGGCTTGTATTTAAACTTGACCCCGAAGCATATATGTTTATTGGCCTCATAAACCCGATGCAACTGTTAGTGTTCCTGACCCAGGATGAGGGGCTGGGACAAAGGGTAATTTGTCACCTGCGATGACATCATCGTTACCACCTCCCTCATCATGGACTCTGTCTGAGCATCTCTGAACAGCAACACGCCAGCCACTCCCGGGAACAGCAGACACATGGCCCCTGCTAGGAGCTTACAGAGGCCCTACTGGAGGCCAAAGATAAAATTATCCAGCAATCCTCAGGCCAGTTTTGCAAGGAGCAAGGAACTGAACAACCAGATCACAGGGCTCTTAGAAATCAGTCCAGGCTTTGTGGGGCATCGAGTTTTCCTTTCAGCAGTCCTGCGCCAAATCACGAGAGGCCTATGGGGTTGTTTTTGGAATTTATCTATGATATTTAAGCCCTTTCTTTCCTCTACCTCTGGTTCTATAGAAAAGTAGGTAGAGAAGGGGAGGTAGGGCGGAGGGGGGTGAGTGGGTCTAGGAGACCAGCAACAGCCCTCAGGTCAGCTCATCGCATGGTGGGCGGGGGGTTCTCATCATTAGCCCCCACCCCCACCCCATTACCAGAATACAAGGGAGCACAGTGGGCTGCAGACAGGAGGCAGGAGCCCCAAGAGGCATCTTTTAAAAGTTAGTCCGCCCCCCTTCCCAGCAAGGCAGCCCACCAAGGGCTCCCTCCGAGAGAGGATTTTGAAGTGAGATGGGTAGCAATTTCCCTTTCTTCCTCCCTTCCCCGCGCATCCCTTTCCCACCCCCCACTCCCACCCCATCTCCTGGTGGCAGCCAGGCCAAGTTTGTTGCTTGCAGCAGAAAGACTCAAACGCTTTCGTGATCCGACTGTTTTCAAACAGGCTCGGCTCCTGTGAGCCTTACCAGCTGTGACTAATAGCAAAGAGAAGGGGGGAAGAAGCTTCTCGAGCCTGCAGGCTTCAGACAGGCAGGCTCTGGGGGAAACAAGAGAAAGCCATTAACTAACCACAGTGTTATCTTGATTCTCTTGGAGAAACGAGCTAGGGACGCCTAATGAACTAGCCTGAACGTTTCAAACTGAATGTGCCTCTGGGAGGCAGGCTAGAACAAACAGTGTGACAGATCAATGCTTGGTTCCTATATCAAGAGAAAAGGTTATTCTCTCCTCTAAGGAATTAGAGGATTAGTATATCTCTATGATATATTTTCTCTCCTTTTAAAGTTTTAACTTTTCTGAGAATGCTCAAGTATAAGGAGTGGAAAGTGAGGGGGAGGGCGAGCCTGGTTCAACACAGTGGTTTTCAAGTTCATTAACACTGGAGATACTCCTGGAAGATAGACAAGCATTTCTTTTACACTTTCTAGATCCCAACTCCAATTCTCCGTTGTTGTTGCAAGGCGTCAAGTAGATATTTCAAATGCAATCGCCCTGCCTTCAATGTCCCCGCCTTAGACTGAGGTGGGGTCAAGGGGCCAGCAGGCAAAACTCGCCTTTTTTAGTTTGAAAAATCCCCATGTGGCCACTACCCAGAGATTTTCAAAAGGTGACTGGGTTTCTTAGCCAGATCCTCCAAATGGCTCTTTTTCTAGGAAGCTTAACTTTACTGTTATTGTTTTGAAGAATTTCTTGATATGAAGGGATGTAAAATACAAAATTCTTGTCAGTCAGTAATGACCGGAATTGGAGTATGCTCTGTGAGGGGGAACCCTTGAGGGTCACTGAGGGGAATGCGAATTTACCTTCAGAGAAAACTGGTCCCAGTTCCTTGGAATAAACAAAAGAATAGAGAGAGAGGGAGAGAGAGAGAAAGAGAGAGAAAGGAAAGAAGAAAGGAGGGAGAGAGGGCAGAAGGATGGATGGATAAAGGGGGAAAAAAAAAATGATTCTAATCAATGCCCCAGGTCAGGAAACTTGTTTAGTTTAGATTCAGCCCTGAATCCTGCTTACCTATATTCTTCCAGAAGACTTCTGTTTGAATCGGCTTACTTTTTTTTTTTTTTCCCCCCGCGCTAATTTTCAGCCAGCAGTGTATCTGCCAGTCAAGGTAATCTGGCTGTGATAAATAAAACTGAAAGCAAGCCATGTCTCCTCCTGGTATCTCAGGATCTCCCAGATTTCCAAATGTTCCTTGGGCACCTCAGTCCAAGCAGGGATCCTTAGATGTGGAAGGCAGCTTATCTCTGAGAAGGACTGATATCGGGTCACTGTCTTCCTGACTCTTGCCCATCAACACGTCAGTCCGTTGTGTAAAACTTGTTATGGAGAGGAATATGATATGTATTAAATATTTCTATGAAAACTTCCTCCTTCAAAGCCTTAAGCCATGCATACTTTGATCCAGTAATTTCAAATACAATGATTACTTTTTTCCTAAGAGAATAGTTGGGGATTTATGTCCAACTTTACCTATGAGAAAGCTTATTACAGCAGCAAGAGTGAGAATATGCTTTTTTCCCAACTAATTATTTCTTTACCCATGTTAGACAATCACAGTCTTGCAAAGTTTCTCCCCCCCCCCCCTTTTACTTAATGCTATGCATTTGCTTAGCAAGCCAATTCTTCTTAAGTAAAAATAAGAAATTTAGGTAAATCTTGCTTTATCATTGTAGAGTATTAGTCTGCCTGGATGGCCCATAACAAAATACCACAAACTGGGTATTTTTTACAGAATCTTTTCTCACATGTCTGGAGATCAAGGTGCTGGCCGCCCTAGATCAAGGGGCTGGCAGATCAAGGTGCTGGCAACATAGCTTCTATTCTGAGGCCTCTTAACTTGACTAGTAGGTGGCCGCCATCTTGCTGTGTACTGACCACCTCTTCTTTATGAACATGTAGGGAGAGGAGAGGAGGGGACAGTGGGGAGAGAAAGAGGGACAGGGAAAGAAAACCTGAGGCAGAGAGAGAGGAAGAGAGAGATTTCTTTGGTGTCCTTTTAAGGCCACTAATGCTATCAGATTAGGGTCCTCTACCCTTTTTACCTCATTTAATCTTAACTAGCTCATTAGAACCCCTTCTCCAAATGCAATCACACTGGGGGTGAGGGCTTCGATATATGATTTAGGGGGCACACAAGCTTTCGGTTTATACACGATTTCCTAGTCAGTGGAAGTTTTTCTTAATAAGACATTCTCTAGATAAATATTTCACTGAGTCTCACATAAGATTGTATAATTAGGCCAAAGAAACTTCACACCAACAGCTCAAGGAAAGTTCTCTTGTTGCCTTTCACACAGGCAGTTGGAGGGTCTGGACTCTCTGCTTAACTAGTTATTCAACGGGAAACAAGGCCTGTAACCTTTGTGGCTCTTGATTTCTACAACTTTAAAGAGAGGGGTTTAAACCAGATGTCTTCTCAAGTTTCTTTTAGCTCTTAATTTCATGCATCTGTGACTGTTTCTTGTAGCTCAATGTTCTCACACCTGTGATACAACTGTCAGAAATTATAACATGGTAGATAACATACTTTACAGAATTTAAAGTTATAAAAATTGCATGTATAGGTAATCTACACCTGTGTACTTATTTTTCCATCAGTTTCATTTATACAAATCACTCTGGGTTATTGTTATATTCCAAGAATAAACTACACTGAATTCTCTCTAATTCAACCCTGGAAGTTGGAAGCAAATGGAATGAAATACAACTCAAATTTAAAGGAGAAATTGGATCCATATTTGGAATTTCAGCAAAAACAGGAACAAGGAGGAACATTCCAGTAAAATAATATAATTCATTTTTATGAGTAGAGTATTAGCAAACATATTTCAAAATCTGAGCCTTATTATTAATTTTTGTATTAATATTTATTGCCTTGCCATTTCCTCCATATATGCCATAAAACAAAGACAGTTTTGTTTGATGAGCTCCTTGTACCAATTATATAAACAAGCTGGTAAGGACATAAACAGAAAAAAGGGAAAAGTATAAATATTGGATTTTACATCAACAGGCCTGTAAAAATCACAAAGGTTAGAGGTTATCAACTCTAGTTTGACTCTTTCATTATTCCTCAGTCAACGAGATTTATAAGAGAACAAACCACTGATGGGTATGTTGGACTTGAAACAATCAACCTCAGAAAGACTTGCAGTTCAGTAGTGAGTGAAATCATCCCTAGAGTCAAGAGTGTAGAATATGTTCCAAGATTCTTAGAGACTAAAGTTTCCATTCAAGTGTTTACTATTTTAATAGGTAATTACTTTTAAAGACACTCATTAAACAATTTCCATTAATAGACCCCACTGGGCATAGATGGTTCAACTCTCCAAGGTCTCCTGGGTGTGTCTTTCCATATAGTATTTTTCAATTTTTTGAAAGATTTTATTTATTTATTCGAGAAAGAGAGAGAGAGAGTGCAGAGGAGAAAGAGAGCATGAGCAAGGCCAGGGGCAGAGGGAGAAGCAGAGCCTGACCTGGGGCTGGACCTCAGGATGTTGGGGGTCATGACCTGGGCCACAGGCAGACATTTAACCATGGAGCCACCTAAGTGCCCCTATTTTTCAATGTTTTATAAATCTTTTTAACATCTTATTTTTTCACTGCTTCCCCTCCATGGCTTGAATACAAAGGTCCAGTTCCAACATACTCCACGCTAGAGCTAACACAGCTTTAAGATGTGCTGGACAAAACTGGATTTTAAGAGAAGAGACAGAATCACTGAGGACAAAAACACAGTAAGAGCTTCCTTAAATGGAAAAATATGTTAACTTGAAGGATGAAGGACAAAGTGTTTACAAACAGCAGTCTCAAGGTAAAGCTATTTCCAAAAGTTTAACATGGACAATAATCTAGAGAAATGAGGTTGGATAGGTAACCGATTTGGAGAGTCAGAAAATTTGTCATTTCATTACTTGATTATGCTGTCACACAATTTCCATTTTTCATTAATGTCCAACTATATTTTTGATGTTATAATTTAAAAAACTGGTCATGTATTTCATGTGAACCCTATAAAGTGGAGATTGGGAGAAAAAGATCTGGGCTTTGCACTTCTGTAGAAGTGGGTCTTTGGACCAGCTGTGACGTTTGAGGGGAGTACCTCTGCCAGCTTCTTTAGCACTATCTTTTGTTTTACAGACCTCAAGTTAAATACCCTCATCACACTCCAGGGAGCCCTTCTAACATTGTTTAACCTTCAATAACTTCCAGTCTCTCTGTATAACATTCTTCTATTTATTTTTATCCCTGACATTATTGCTAGTTGGTATTTTCTAATATTTTTTCCTGCCTTGCCCACTGAAATGTAAATTTTGTGAAAGGAAGGCTCTTTTCTGCTTTGTTTACCTCTATTCCTAAGACCCAGAACAGTAACTGGCACATGGTACCTTCTCAGATCAAATCTGATACAGGTATATAGAATGAATGAATAAATGAATGAATGAATGATCTTTAGTTGCCTCATCTCACTTGAGGGTGGCAATGCCTACCTAAAACCTATCCTGATCACACACTAAGGGGAGTCTAATTTTAAATGCTTTGCTAAAAAGTACCCAGGAAAAATACATTCTATTTATTTATTTATTTATTTATTTATTTATTTATTTGACAGAGAGAGAGAGATCGCAAGTAGGCAGAGAGGCAGGCAGAGAGTGGGAATCAGGCTCCCTGCCGAGCAGAGAGCCTTATGTTGGGCTCCATCCCAGGACCCTGAGATCATGACTTGAGCCGAAGGCAGCCCTTTCCCCATTCCTTTGTATATTTCCTGATTGCAATTAATGAGAGAAACCGAACTTTTCATGAGTTGAACTTTTGACATCCTCTTCTCTTTTCCTTATTATGAAAACACTAAGTACATCTCCAGGAAATAGACATGCCTAGAAGTCCTTGATTTCCAACAAGCTCCCACCCACCTCCTTTCCACAAAGCAATTGTCGGGATTGTGTGATTTGTATTTTTTCTTGTTGGTTCTGTTTATGAGAGAGGTACCTTTTTAGTTCATGTTTATGTGTGTTGTTTTTCTTAGTCTTTCCTCCTCCTTTTTTTTTTTTCCTAAGAGAAGATAATCAGGTTCTCATGTTACTACTAAGTGTTCTAGCGGATGGAAAAAGGTTGCCACATGAGGTCATTGCTGTGTGGATGAACTTGTAGACACTGACATATCAGAGAGCATCTAAGGGAAATATTATAGGGGCCATCAAGGCCGCTTCAAATTTCCTGATTGCATATATTAAAACAGGATAAGCTCCAATTACAGGAGTGCTCGCTTCAATATAATGGAGAATTGGAGCTGTGTGTGGATTCTGATCTCTCTAAGCAGCCAAGTGTATCTGAAAATATGAAAATAAAGTTAACTATCTATAGTTGGGAGATCAGAAGAGCGAAGGAGCCAGGCCATATCATTTTGTGCAACGGGAAAAAAAAAAAAAAAAAAGGTTTTTAAGAGTTCAATTTAGGTTTGTGGCTTTTCACCAAACACAGTGTAAACTTGAAATGCATAGCTTCGGATTTCTTCTTCCTGGTGATTCATCAGATAAGATATGGAAACTTACCCTTAATGGTTTTCAACCTTTCTACCGGTGACCATAAAGTGACCATTTACAAATTGGAAAGCTTTACTGACCTCAGACCCAGTTGCTTCTAGACCTGTCACTGCAAGCGGGACTTCCAGGTAAAACAACAGTCGACTCCAGCAAAAAGTTTCCCACCGTCTGCTTGAGAGGAGTTGTGCCGGGAGACAGCTGCTTCGAACAGCTGTTGACTTACACAGCCATCTTAGGGGAGCGTGATTAATGAACTCACTTGGGCAGCGAGGAGTCCCGATCACTGATCCATCATTGAAGCCCAGGTATTGATGTGAAACTAATGAGAAATCTGATGCTCAAATTTGAATGTTTATTCCAATTACCAACAAACAGATCCCAATATTTTTTTTTTAAGCTTAAAGCATTATCCTTTAGTTAAGAATGGGCTCTGCCAAATCACGGTTAGACTCCATGTGCTAGAACCTGCAAAACTTTGACAAACGGTGCTCCTCCCAGGGCCCGCTTCTTTAAATATCATGCTCAGTTTGTAGCCAAGGAAGGAAGGAAAGAAGCAAGTACATGTCTTGTGTCTGTCACACTGGCAACCACTTAGCGCTCAACACATAGATGAGATGAAAAGTCCCTCCCAAACCAAATTAATGTGGCCCGATCCTGAATGTGTCTCAGTGTGGAGGCCAAAACAAGGATACTGAGAGTCTAGGTCTTCTCTGTGCTCCCCAGACCACACACCTCAATTACTGTGCTAAGCCCTGACTTTTACCCTCTATGAGAGGTATTAACCTCTACTCCGGAGAAAGGGAAAGCATGGCAACGACTGAAAAAAAAAGTTAAACAAGAGATTCATTTAGAAAAATGAAGGTACAGTGGCTTCCCTCCCCCTTACCTCCGGTTAAGCACATCACTTTGCATGGTTTTATTTTTTTAAGGTTTATTTCCTTAATTTAGAGAGTGAGAGAGTGAGCAGGAGAGGCAGGGAGAGGCAGAGGGAGAGGGAGAGAGTCTCAAGCTGACTCCATGCTGAGCACAGGGCCAGCCTGATGCAGGGCTCCATCTCATGACCCTGAGATCACGACCTGAGCCCAAACCAGGAGTGTCCCCTCCACGGTTATAATTATGCATTTTCAACCACAGTCTGGAAGCAGTTGAGGGGGGACTGCTATCTACAAGTTAGAGAAGAGTAGACAATGAATGAATCACAGCACGTATATTACAGGTCTACAATATGTATCAGTTAAACATTTACTGCCCTTCTGTGTGTGGTGTCCATGGCAGATTCTGTGAATCAAATGAGACCGCCTTTGACACAAGACAAGATGAGACCGATGTCCCAGCCTTCCACATGGAGATCTAGACAGCATTACTGACTGATCAGAATCAAGAACAGAATGGGAGAAATCAGGATCCTCGATATGTCCCCTCCTGGCTCCCTCCTTCAGCCTGCTTCTCTGCTCACGTAGAACCTCATCGGGGGGCCTTCCCTGACCCCACAATCCCCAGCTCCTCTACTCATGCACATTCCAACCTTCTCCTCAGCCTAACGTCGCCTGACCCCACACCTAACATTTTCACTCGTCTGTTTGCGTACCTTCTCCCTCTCCACTCAGTCCACCTGGTGAGTTTCATGAGGGGAATGACTTTGTTAGTTTTGTTTACTGTTGTACCCCCAGCAACTGAATAGGTCCTTGACTCCGAGTGGGTGCCTGCGAAGTGGTTGAGTCAAGGGATGGTTTAATTACGATTTTAGTAGGGATGTCTGTGGGAAAACAATCATTTCTACTTTCTGAAGCCTGCTAGCAGAGAAATAGCTCTAGTGGTTAAAGTTTTGGGAAGTTGATTATAGCAAAATGTAAGAAAGGAGCATGTTTGAGACCCATCGAGTTCACGACCCAGGCTGCTTTCTGAGGTGGGAGTCCTTTGAGAGCAAAGGACTCAGTCCTTGCATCCGTCCATCAGAAAAACAATGGAAGCAAAAAATAGGCCTGACGCCCTTGGAAGCCCCTTCTGAATATTATGTAACGTACCTATTCTGAATGTCCCGGTTGAAGATTTATGCTGTTTCGTGGAAGCCGTTAAGCATCGCCTATGGGCTTAGAGAGAGTTGTCGTCAGTTTCACGCCATCGTCCCTTCTTGAGATGGGGCTAAGAATATTCTTATTACCATTTTTGTCAGGCCCTACTAATGGAGGTGTACGTGTGATTTTGGTATATTCTTGCCAGGGATGACTGAGGTTATCACAGTATGTAAGCTATATCCCCAAAGCAAGGATCCTTTCAAAGCTGAGGGAAATATTTCAGACTATTAGAATCTTATTTCGGAAATGGCAACTTTATCGCATAAAATGGGGCCAGGATGTGCAGTAAGAGTTAAATGTTCTTCCAGAAGAGCCTGACTCTAAGCCAGGATATGGCATTAAGCACAGAGAAAATTGGGCTGAATAATCCCTTCAGACTCCTTAAGGTGCTGAGCTGACATTTTGATATGCTGCAAGTTGGCAAGTCAACGTTTGATAGTTTATCTTCAAATTCCACATTTTAAAAGTCTTATTTCCCTCTTCCAAAAAAGACTATACCTGCAAACACCTTAAGCCATCCCTACACAAAATTGGATATCTTTTTTGTTGTTGTTGGTTTGATAAAGGGATAATTGAATAGCCCAAATTTTGTGGGAAAAGGGGGCTGTGTTTCTGCTTAAAACCTGTGCCTTAGATTTCCTAGTAGCCACAGAATTTTGTAAGGACAGCAAAGTAAGAAACGATAGCAAGACGTAAGATGCTCCAGCACGAGCACTTTTGGAAATAAAAATTTAATAGATGAGATATGAGTTTTAAAATCAGTTTGGGCTATTTTGTGTGGTTTGGTTATAGATGTCAAAATATAATTATTCTATTCTTAATCAGACAGGCTACTGAGAATGTTTCCCTGCTGGGATTTTCAAATTTAATTGAAATGGGATTGAAAGAGAGTTTTCAAATCCAACTACTGTGTTGTGATAGCTAAAGGGAGATAAGTCAGAGTGGGGTTGGAAAAGAGAGAAGGAGTCCGAAGAATTCTGTAGATACAAGTGTTAATCATAGCAGAAAATCAATAAATTCAGGCCCATAAGTCACCCATACCTCATTATTTTTTCCTTTTTCATGTTCATTCTATTCTCCATAAAGCTTTCCTTATTCTTCAGCCTGTTTGCTTGTCTTCTATGCTGCCTGAGCATCCATCACTCCTCCTTCATGTGGCTCAACACAAGTGGGCTCACCTGCCCCATCTTTCTACCCAGTTAAGGGTGTGGATTCCATAAAGACTGGGCTGTGTCCCTTGGATTCAAGTGTCTCCAGGGCCCAAGATGATGTAGGAGCTCAAAGTGGGAATTAGCAATATTGCCATCCCAACCAATCTCCAGCCTGTGTCCAATCACCTCAATTCTTGCTCTAGCCCATGACTTGCTGGAACATACAAAACTTGTTTCCTCCAACCCTGAGACTGTCAGGAGACATAGAAATGAAATAGAACAAGAGTGCTGAGGACTATACTTAGCAGCTATGGTTTCTTAGAAGAACTTCCAAGAGCTGCTTGATAGTGTAAAGATGTTCATCGACCATCAGCTTATGAACAAGATTGATTGAAACTGTGTTTCGTGAGGAAACACAGTTGCCTCCCATTTGCCAATGTGAAAGGCTTAGGCCAAAGAGTCTCTGGCTTCTTCCAGAATTCACCTGTGACCCTAAGGTAGCATGTTTATTTTACTCTGCTCCTTCATTAATATGTAAGCATCCAAACATTCGCCATGGACCAAAACACCACAGCCCTGGGGATCCGTGGCAGAGAGAACCCTCTAGGCTAACAAGAGGGAAATTTTCTAGCAGCATTTATACTCTGCTTTCCAACCAAGCTATGATGGAAAGAGACCAGCTTCGGCAGAAAACCTCAGCGACAGAGTATCTCAGTTACGCAAAAGGATACTTACCATATTCACTCTGTTTCTTCAAAGTGACAGAGTTCAGTTAAAATAGAAATTTCGAATTGCCAAGTCACTGCTCTCCTCAGTGTCTTATAAGTTGTTTACTTCTGAAAAGATGGTCTCTCTTATTTCAATTTCCTATTTTTCTTCTGCCGAATGTGAGTACATGTGTAGCGTTTCTGGATTTGAAAGGCTACACACACACACACACACACACACACTCACACCCTTGAAATAAAGTGCCTGATCCCTGCTTTGGTTCTTGCCCCACTGGTGGGTCAGGGGTCTCTCTCTGAGGAGCTTCCCTGCGCACCAGCAGTCACGCGGAACCTGTTTGCTGGCATTGAGCGCGGCACTTGAAAGGGAGTGCCATAGAGATGGGCTGACCTTCCTGGCCCAGCAACCCAAAGGGAACCCTGTGGGGAGTACCTGAAGGGGGTGTTTCTCCCGTTGGTCACATCAAGGTTGTTCACTTCAGTGGCTCTGTTTTAACTGTTCCCTCGTCTTCTTTACTAACCACTGGAAGAGGCGATTGTTTTCTGGCCTCAGCTTCAGAGGCATTAAACCCTTCACCTTGACTTCTCTTAGAACGGCAAAAGTAGGGAAGGAAGAAAAAAGAAGAGCCGAGAGAGACAACAAAGGCCCCCGGTGCTCGAATCACATGGGTAATTACTGTGCTCACACACACGGACGGGTCCGGGAGGCGGCCGCGCGCTGAGGGAGGGGTGGCTGTTTACTGTGCACCTGAACTTGCTCTGTGCAGGAACATTGGCAGTTGGGGTGCACATCTCTCCCTTTGCAGGTCAGGAATCCTGGTCCACATGTCATTCCTGAAAGCTGGGTCTTCTCAAGAGGAGGAATGACCAAAACGACTTTTCAATTATGGTTATGTCTCAGAAAAATCAATGATCTCAGTGCCCTTTGTGTGGTGATAGCGAAGGACGTGCGGCCGGCTGAGAGTGTGTTTAACATGGAGACGAATCCGTGAAGTTTTTAATAAAGCAAATACATATTTAGGGCCATTTTTATTTGGCTTTACAAATTCTATCAGAGCTTCAAAGACCGCTCCTCGGGGCTTTAGAAGGATTAAATATTAGCCCTTGGACAAAGGATCGAATATCTCGCATTTCACATTGGACAATTACCGGCCACATTTCCTTTAAAATGTTTCAGAGAGACGAGTTAAATTTTGAAGGGGAAGCTTTCTATTTGAGCTGCGCGAACAAAGGCAAGTTTGTGTCCTGGAGGGCGGGCCCAGGGGATTTCTGCTAAGCGAGATGAAATGATTGTGGTGAAATCAAACCACCTATGCAGCCCCCTTTGTCCAGTTTGTGCTCTCTCCCGGGTGTTCTCCTTTTGCTTGGGAAAAAGTCGGGCAGTGGTCAAGCAGGAGTGGATCAAATGAAGCAGGCATGAATGTGCATGCTGACCTCCAGGGGCCTCAAGGATGGCAAAAAAAAAAAAAAAAAAAAAAAGACAATGCACGGCAAAGCACTTTGAAAACAGGGAGATGTTCTTGCTGCTGCAATTATGATCTTTAAGCAAAGAAGACACGATCGTGGTGAGTTTGCTTTGGTTCCCCTCGCTGCTGGAGAAAGTAATCAGAGGTGGGACGTGTCTCTCATTCACCTGTATCTTCTTTTGAGCTGTGCTCGAATATGACAAAATTACCAAACCTGTTTTTGTTTAAATAGTCTGAGAGAAGTTGCTGTTGATACAACACACTCAATTCAGAAATCGACGAAACGATTATATGATGACTGTGATGAACTCGTAACGATTTTGAAAGGAAAAAAAAAAAAAACCCACCAACAACAACAACAAAAACACTCGGAGTCTCTTTTGTCCATGACTCATAAAATCTTTGGAACATGGGATGTTGCAGGTACCCTATTTTACACACCACATAATCCAAGGAGATGATGCTGTCCCTCCCGGGCTGAGGAGGGGATCTCCGATTTATGGTATTGTTACAGAACTGTTGTACGAGCTTGCCCAGAGTGATAAACATGGTACCATCTTCCCCAGCAAATGAAATATCCTTAACCTGATGACAATAATGCCGTTGTACCCTAAAATCCCAGTCCACATCCATTTGTTTTTGGATCTGGTTACACACCAGGATCAATTCCCGGGTAACAGCCTGGTTCCCCAACTTCTCAGTAGCATCTGGCCAATTTTAACTTGTAGCTGGAGGTTGAAACCATGCAAAATCCTGTGGTTACAGTAATTTCTACCAGGAAACCATGAGATGCTGAGTCGTAAACAAATGAGTAATTTCTAGTCGGGATTATTATCATTATTATTATTATTTCCAAGTTGGAACTTGAGGTTTGGTAATATACAAGGATGAAAGTAGCAAACATATTCTATGCACAATTTTGCAACTGGAAATTTTCGAAGTATCTCTTTCTCTGCAAACTGGTCTTTTGCTTTATTTTTAACATTTTATTCATGGAATTTAGTGACTGGGAGAGAGTCTTCCTTTGAGATGATGTTCCTCTCAAACATTACCCTGACTATTAAAAGCTACCCGTTTCCAAGTAGGTTCCTTGATCACACTGAATCCAGTCCACAGTCTGTGAAACTGGCATTATTACCCCTGTTTAAAAGGTAAATGAGGCTCCCAGTAGTTTCAAACACACACACACACACCTTCCCAAGCCCACAGCTTTCTTTCTTGATAAAAAAATACAGCTTCACAAAATGGGTTTGAGGTGCTTCCTCCCCCTGTCTCCACTCAGGACTTTGCATTAACCATTTCAGATCTGGGAGATGCAGTGACTTGAGCAGGGTAAATAACATGTCCTCAGCTCTTCCCTGGGTCTGGGCTCAAGTGTGCTCTCATCATCACCCCGACAGCATTAGCTCTGATGTTGGACGCCTGGCGAAGAGGGCGTCTTTGCAACAGTTTGTTCTCAAGGTTGGTGGCCTCCAGTCAGGGTTTATCTGTAAGTTACTTCTCAGGAACGGGGCCAGATCAATACTGTATTCTTTCAGACCTCTCTAAACCCAGCGGGGAAGGCAATCACCAGAGTGGCTCTCCCTGCACCTTCTAGAGCAGATCAATACTCTCACAGCGCAAAGCTTTGTTCCCTCCCCAGCTCTGAGATGTCGGGCATGCTTTACATGATTGCTTAAAGGCCTGTGTCCCCTTCCCCCAATGACAACATCGCTCCTGCCCTCATCTTGCCTTAATACCATCACTGTAATTGCCCAGACATGAAATAGCGGCACAGACCCAGCGCCCAGCCTTTGAGGTGTGTTATCTCTTTTGAACGTCTCTATTAGTAAAGGGTGTTGATTTGGCTTCCGTACCTCATTCGGAGCTTAAATGTGAACCTGCGCTTATTGACGCTGCGTGGCAAAACCTACTGAGATGATTTTACCTATGGGAATCATAGAGGGGACTGTTTTAGGAGACAGGAAGACATAAACTCCGAAGCCCAAGAATATTAGCTTAAACTTTATGTGGCTTGAAGCCCATTATATCTACCCCATACTGCCACAGCAATTGTCTTGGAAGGGCTCCGTGTCTTATTTACTTTTTAAGTGATGCTGCGTAAAATGAAATATTTATTTGACTGTTTGCAGCTGGCGTTCCGGGAAGTGGTAAATGACCCAAAGGCTCAGCACATCTCATTTTTCCAATTTGTGTTTGTTGTTGTTGTTGTTGTTACCTGCCAAGCAAAGTTATCGATATGGTCTGAATCTTTGTCAAACGTGTATCTTCTTATCATTCTCGTCCTGCACCAAAAACCAACCAACCAACCAACCAGGGCCCAAACAAGTAAAATTGATCTTAAATATGTATATTGCCTGATAACATTAAACATAGAAAAGTTTTTCTTTTCTTTTTTTAAGATTTTATTTATTTATTTGAGAGAGTGAGGGAGAGAGAAAGAGCACAAGGGCTGGGGGAGGGTCAGAGGGAGAAGCCAGCTCCCCACTGAGCAAGGACCCGGACACAGGACTCGATCCTGGGACTCCAGGATCATGACCTGAGCAGAAGGCAGTCACTTAACCAACTGAGCCACCCAGGCACCCAAATATAGAAAGGTTTAAATGAAAACCCACTACTTGGCTTAAGGGATAAAAGCCAAGCAGTTCAGTCGCATTCAATTGACTTCAAGACGATGTCTTTGGCCCCGCCTCCCGGATATTCCCCTGCCCCGGGTCTTGCCCTCCCTAGGCCCTTTTGTTGTCTGGAGTCCTCTCCATAATGTTCCCCTTGCTTGTCCCCTCAGATATGTATAATACTTGGCGTTTTAGTCTTCCTAAATCCCCCAGCTCCTCAAGGTCCCATGCCAATCTTAGCCTTTCTGGAACTTTGGGAAAGGGTCCAACCCAGTGGGTCACAATGGAACCTTCAATACATTGGTGATGAGTTGGATTAGAGCACATTTGCAGTCCCAAACATCTGAACTTCCAACACGGGCAAAGGATTTGTTTTTCTAAAATGATAATTAGACTGACAAACATAGATATTGATCAATTGATGCATGAGAGTTCAAGGTTATCCTTAATAATCTTATTCTCTCATGGCACACAGGTATCTGTTTAAAGAATGATAGGAAGGGGTGGTCCCACAAACCTCTTCACTGCTCCTTTCTTCAAGCTAGTCTTACAGGGTTCGTAGGTCACTTATGTCAACTGCTGGGTGATATTAGGTATCTAAGATGTGAGGTATCATATTCCCAAATGGGTCATTTTATCTGCTCGGTCCTCCACAGCATCACTTCTAAACCTTATCCATATCATTACATACAAAACAAATACATATTAATGTGCTGGCTGGTGGAAATCACCCTTTAATAGAAATCAAGTATGTCCAGTGGACCATACCTGCACTGTGACTATGAAAAAAAAAAAAAACCCACCAAACCAAAAAGAAATAATTCAGAATGAGTCTAGTAATGCGAACTAATTAGATGAATTGTCAATTCTGATGGCAGATACACCAGGCAGAGTTGCTTTAGTTGGTCGTTTACTTTAATTTAACGCTCAGTCCATTTCAGGTTGAATATTCAAGTACAGCTCCTGAATACGTTGGTCCGCTAAGATATATAATTAAAAAGTCCAATGAAAATATTCTGATGGTTTAAGCTGTTCTGTATAGATGAGAAAAGAAATCACCTTGTCAGACTTGGCTGTCTTTAGGGAGAAAAATAAAGAATTGGTTTTACTCACTAAAACTCAGAATGACGGCCACGTGACAAGATAATACTTCAAAATACAACATGTAACATGTAATGTGTAGAGATGAGAGAGAGAGAAAGGGAGAGAGAATGCAGCAGAGTAAATTATTTCCACTACATTCATGTGAAGTTGATTGCAGGTGAATTAATACGCATTCTCAAGTATATTGCCTTTAACCATAGACGTTATAAGCAACACGTATGTGATTTTATAAAATTTATTTTAAAAGCATTTGTCTAAGATATTGGTGTAGACAATGCAAGCATAAAGGACAAAACCCATTATATAGGAAAAAACAGGTTGCTGAAGAACAGTGGTACCACAGCAGTGTCGAAAGTTGAAAGAAAATTGATGTCCCATTTTTAATTGATAATATAATAAATTTTGAGCAAGGGAAAGGAAGATATATTTGGATGAAAATGCATTCCTTTCCTTCCTCCCTTCCTTTTTTTCTTCCTGTCTTCCTTCCTTCCCTCTTTCCTAACTTCCTAAGTAACGACCTAGCTTCTTTCCTCCCTCCGTTCCTGTCCCTCCACTCCCTCACCCTCTCTCTTTCTGTTTCTCTCTTGAATTCTCCTAAGAAGAGTTATCAAACTCCTCAGTCTGGGCACCTATATGACACTATGGGAAAAGGCACTGAACTGACTAGTACTTGATCTTGGGCATCTACTCAGTTTGACGATAATTTTCTCTTTGGTATCGCAGTGATAATTGGAACCGTCTACCCATAACCTACTCCAGCTTGGTGAGGAGGTGTTGCTCCAACTCCTTTCAACTTGAAGGATGAAATGTATTGCACATTCAAAGGAGAGGAACGATTGATAGTATCATTTCCTCAAGTGTCTCATATTTCTTGGCTGCTATTTATTACTATTTACTGAGCATTCACTATGTGCCTGACACAGGTTTTTAAAAACACTATTGGACTGATTGTACTACATTGTTTAGGATCCTGTTTGCAGCATGGTCTGAATATTGTCATTTTAATTTTTTCCCAAGTCTATGGGAAAAGTTTACTGATTTTCATACTAGGAGCAACATGCACTTAATATTTAGTGTTTGGCATTTTTAATTAATTAATTAATTAATTATAGATTTTATTAATTTATTTTAGAGAGAGCACAGGTGGGAAGGGGCACAGGGGGAGAGAGAAAACTCTGAAGCAGACTCTGCACTGAGCTCGCTACCTGATGTAGGGCTTGATAACGGCGACTGTGAGATCATGACCTGAGACGGAACCAAGAGTCAGACACTTAACCAACTGAGTCACCCAGGAGCCCCGGCATTTTTATTTTTATTTTTATTTGTCTGTTTGTTCAGTTATAATTTTAATTCCAATATAGTTGTGTTTGGCATTTTTAAGTCAATAAAATCATGGTAGGTTAATACAGACTTTTTCAATGCAAACAACCTAACTTTTGAAGAAAACTTAATCCAGCATTCTAAATGTTCACCCGGCCCGACAAGAAAGACACAAAGGCATTTCTATTGAATGTTGGGTTTAGAATATTTTTCATGTTTCCTAAGTTACATAAGAATCATACACTTTCTTTTCTTCAACCAAATTTTTGTTTCCAAAAAAGTGAAACTTACAGACATTTGTAGAACAATAGTGTAATGCATCTACAAATGACTTCTCCCAGCTAGCCGTAGTCAGGTCAGATTCACAGGCTAAGGGCGCAAACCTTCACAAAAGTGTCTCACTTTGGGTACTGATCATAAACTGAGGTCCCCTGGGCCATCCTCATTCCTAATCAACTATCCTCAATTTCAGAAGTTTCCACCAACCACTCAGGTTTAGTAATCCACTAAAGTGACTCACAGAACGCAGGAGAGCTCTATATTGATGATTATAGTTTTATTATAGAAAAGAGATATAAATCAGAAACAGCCATGGGCAAGACACAGAGGGAAAGTTCTGGGAGAGTCCTAAATGTGAAGCTGTCATTGTCTCTGAGGTTATGTCACCCTCTGGCACAGTGTGATAATACGCAGATTATTGCTAACCAGGAAAGCTCATGCAAGCTATAGTGTCCATCATTTCTAATGGGGCTTCGTTGAGTAGGAGTGATTGATTGACTCATTGGCCATATTACTCAGTATCTAGTCCCGCTCATCTCCTCAAAGTTTTGGCACATACCAAATGGCCCAAAGGCCCAGCCCTGTAATCATACAGTTGGTCTTTCTGGAATCACCATCTTCCATCTTGAATAATGTTGTTAGTGTAAACAATTGAGGGGCCCACCCTTTGTCACCTAGCTAGGTTAAACTCTCAGATGTGGTCCATGGGGCCCACTGTGAATAACAAAGGCAGATACATCCGAGATGGAAAAGAAGCATTCCCAAAGACAGAAAATTTCACGTGTTTAGCACATACTTCTGAAGTTCCAGGGACAAAGGCCAGTCAAATTCTTTATTATATGGACTATTACTATTTTGCTGAACCATACAACATAACAAGATATAAACTCCTAAGTGTTTCTGTATGTATGTATGTATGTATGTATGTATAAATATAATAGTATTATCTAATATATAGTCCAAATTCAGTTTTCTATAGTTGCCCCATTTTTTTCTCTTCCAATGCAGATTTAGTATAGAATCACACATTGTACTTTGTTGTTATGTCTCATTACTTTCTTTAAACAGAAACAGTTCTTTAAATTTTATTCTTTTCTCTAGTGACATTGACAGTTGGGAAAAGTATAGACCAGGTGTTTTATTTAAAAAGTTCACCCAGTTTGGGGTTGTCTAATTGTTTTCTCATGATGTGATTCAAGGTATGTATTTGCTGGCAGGGATACTATATAAGTTTTGTTGGGTCCTTGTCGGAAAACCACATCGGGAAGCTCATGGTACCTGAATTTGGGTCATTTTCACACCATATTTCTATTGTAAAAGTCTCTTTATTACCTTTGTGATTAATACGAGACCTATGTGAAGATATTTAGAGACTATGTAGATAGGGTATTGTTTAAGAAAAATGTATATAGTAGTTTTAGTATCCATTGATGATTCTTGCCTGTATTATGACCATGGTGGTAGCAAAGTGGTGATTTTCTAATACTATTATTCCTTCTGTATTTGTCACTTAGTATTTTACTATAGAAAAAAGTTTTTCAAAAGTTTTTTTGAAAAAACTTTTTTCAAAAGTTTTGAAAAACTTTTTTCTATAGTAAAATACTAAGTGACTTTTTGAAAAAAGTTTTTTCAAAAAAACTTTTGAAAAACTTTTTTCAAAAAAAAAAAGAAGGGGGGCGCCTGGGTGGCTCAGTGGTTTGGGCTGCTGCCTTCGGCTCGGGTCATGATCTCAGGGTCCTGGGATCGAGCCCCGCATTGGGCTCTCTGCTCCGCAGGAAGCCTGCTTCCCTCTCTCTCTCTCTCTCTCTCTGCCTGCCTCTCTGCCTACTTGTGATCTCTGTCTGTCAAATAAATAAATAAAATCTTTAAAAAAAAAAAAAAAAAAAGAAGAAGGAAAAAAAAAAGATTTCCTCCTTCCTTTATATTTATTTGTTTAACTTTTTTAAAAAAAAGATTTATTTGATGGGCGCCTGGGTGGCTCAGTGGGTTAAGCCGCTGCCTTCGGCTCAGGTCATGATCTCAGGGTCCTGGGATCAAGTCCCGCATCGGGCACTCTGCTCAGCAGGGAGCCTGCTTCCCTCTCTCTCTCTGCCTGCCTCTCTGCCTACTTGTGATTTCTCTCTGTCAAATAAATAAATAAAATCTTTAAAAAAAAAAAATAAATAAAATAAATAAAAAAAGATTTATTTGAGAGAGAGAAAGAGAGAGAGAGAAAGAATGAGCAGGGGGAGCACCAGGGGAGAAGGACAGAAGTAGACTCCTCCCTGAGCATGGAACCTGATGCCGGGCTTGAACTCAGGACCCTGATATCATGAACTGAGCCCAAAATCAAGTGTCAGACACTTGGCAGACTGAATTACCCGGGTATCCCTTGTTTGTTTAACTGTGAGTTTCGAAGTCATGGACTGTTTAAAAAATTATGCGATATATTATTATAATTCTCTTTCTTCCTGGTTCAGTTGTGGTAGTTTATATGTCTCTAGGAATGCATCCATTTCTTCCAGATTGTCAAATTTATTGGCGTAGAGTTGCTCATAGTATGTTCTTATAATAGTTTGTATTTCTTTGGTGTTAGTTGTGATCTCTCCTCTTTCATTCATGATTTTATTTATTTGGGTCCTTTCTCTTTTCTTTTTGATAAGTCGGGCCAGGGGTTTATCAATTTTATTAATTCTTTCAAAGAACCAGCTCCTAGTTTCGTTGATTTGTTCTATTGTTTTTTTGGTTTCTATTTCATTGATTTCTGCTCTGATCTTTATGATTTCTCTTCTCCTACTGGGCTTAGGGTTTCTTTCTTGTTCTTTCTCCAGCTCCTTTAGGTGTAGGGTTAGGTTGTGTACCTGAGACCTTTCTTGTTTCTTGAGAAAGGCTTGTACCGCTATATATTTTCCTCTCAGGACTGCCTTTGTTGTGTCCCACAGATTTTGAACCATTGTATTTTCATTATCATTTGTTTCCATGATTTTTTTTCAATTCTTTTTTAATTTCCCGGTTGACCCATTCATTCTTTAGAAGGATGCTGTTTAGTCTCCATGTATTTGCGTTCTTTCCAAACTTCCTTTTGTGGTTGAGTTCTAGCTTTAGAGCATTGTGGTCTGAAAATATGCAGGGAATGATCCCAATCTTTTGATACCAGTTGAGTCCTGATTTAGGACCGAGGGTGTGATCTATTCTGGTAATGTTCCATGTGCACTAGAGAAGAATGTGTATTCTGTTGCTTTGGGATGAAATATTCTGAATATATCTGTGATGTCCATCTGGTCCAGTGTGTTGTTTAAGGCCTTTATTTCCTTGCTGATCTTTTGCTTGGATGATCTGTCCATTTCAGTGAGGGGGGTGTTAAAGTCCCCTACTATTATTGTATTATTGTTGATGTGTTTCTTTGATTTTGTTATTGATTGGTTTATATAGTTGGCTGCTCCCACGTTGGGGGCATAGATATTTAAAATTGTTAAATCTTCTTGTTGGACGGACCCTTTGAGTATGATATAGTGTCCTTCCTCATCTCTTATTATAGTCTTTGGCTTAAAATATAATTGATCTGATATAAGGATTGCCATTCCTGCTTTCTTCTGATGTCCATTAGCATGGTAAATTCTTTTCCACTCCCTCACTTTAAATCTTCGGGCTTAAAATGAGTTTCTTGGAGGCATCATATAGATGGGTTTTGTTTTTTTATCCATTCTGATAGCCTGTGTCTTTTGACAGGGGTATTTAGCCCATATTATAATTCTGTTTAATTTTCACATATGACTTCATATGTTCAGCAATAATTATGAGCAATTATATTTGGAATGTGTTCTTTAGGGAGTATTTTTCTATATCTCTCATAAGGAAGAAAGCTGTGATTTAGAATCAGTTGGTATAGAAATCCTTTATCTAGCCCTTAACTTTCTGAACCTTCTCATGCAAATACAGATATTGCAATGAATAAGGCTCATTTCAAACAAACACACAAAGGTACTACAAACAACAAAAAAATCTCCATAGTTGTGACTGTATTCTTTCAGAGAATGAGTTTTTCTTCAAATAGTTACCAAAAAAAACCCAACTTAATCTCTATGCCAAAACATACCCTTTATTGGAAGAGGAAATAAGAGCATCCCTCAAGGACAACCAGTTTTAAAATCAGACCAGTCTGCTTCAGTGTTATGGTGTGTATTACAAAATGACTTTGGTGGAAATGTGGTGAAACCCCCCATGTACAACGAGGTAAGAAGTGAGGTGTAGGGAACTCTGTTGGATGTGGCTCGTCATGACTTTCTGACACTTCGAGCCCTTCTGTGTCCCCCTACCTGTCAACACCTGGAACTCCACCACCACGTTTTCTTCTGTGACATCTCATCTAGACTTCTCCATGTGTGTAAGACATCTCCTTCTTCTGAAGATATGGTCTCATACACCATCTAAAGAATAAATTATCCTTGACCCTGAAAGAACACTCAGAACGCAGGATTCAGGAAGGAGGATGGAAGGGTCAAAAGGATACCAGGTACCAACTGAGAAGGCAATAATCTATTGGGAGGAGGGAGGCCGCTGGGGCCCCAAGACCATCTAGCCTCCTTCTCAGCATGGTCACTCTGCTGACCAGTCACACTTTAGTAGATGCTTTCTGGAAACAGAAACAGAAGCATCTGGAGCATCCCTCCATAGCAGGGATGCTTGGCAAGCCAGTCAAAAAGATACTTCTTCAGACATCTCTAAAAACAAATCCTATAGCTGACTTTGTAACTTCTGGTTTCCATATCCTACTCTCCTTTTCCTTTTGTCCATAGTACTCCTCCCCTTCTACCATATCACAGAATTTATTTACAATGATTTATTTTTTCTTGCCCGTCTATCCTCCCAGACAACTTTTCCACCACCACTACCACACTCCACTAGAACGTAAGCTTCAAGAAGTCAAGTATTCTTGTTATATTCCTTGACATATGTTGGGTACTTACAACATGGTAGGACCTCAATAATATTTGTGGAATGAGTGAATGTCTACACAGCAGATACAGTGTTCCTCTCAAATCCCTACAAATGTATGATGGAGACAAAAGTTTGGAACTTATACACAAAGGAATTCTTTGTTTCTGTTATTTAGAAAAGGGACAGCTAGACACATCCTAACTCTGCTTATTAATAAAAATTTAATTTTCCACCTAGACATGTCTCACTCTTCTTGGATATTTTGAAAACAATATCTGTTGTTATTATTATTATTATTATTGGCTAAATTATATGTAAGATTTTGTGCTGGATTATTTAACTATATAGGCTTCTTCTTACGGATGATTCCATTCATCAAGTAACCTTTCAGAAATAAAAGATACAGCACTACTTCCACAGATGACATACTTTCAGGGAGCATGGTTTTTGAAGCTCTCCCTTATTCAGAGTCTACTATGCTGTGGCTGGCTAGTTACAGAATGCAGAGTAAAACCAAGATAGTCTAAAGTTAGGAACACATGCCTTTTAAAATCTCTGTCATTTGTTTACTCATCAGAGCCCAAAAGGACTCCCTGTCTACTAATGGAAGATCCCTGTTGACAAGACTTTAACACATGATCTACAATTAGGTGTGTAATTTCTGCCCAGAACATTCCAGGGAATGGGTATTTGCTTTGACCTATTTATATGGTATTTACAACCCAGAAAAACTGGTTGCAAACTGCATCTCAGAGAGCAAACTGTTGTCTTTAGGTCTTCTATTATGTAATTTCAAGCCAGCAAAGCAAGTGAGAAAGCCTATGTAATTGGAGAATAAAGAAGCCCATGGTTACAAAGACTTCTAAGACTTAGTTGAAGAAACTTTCCAGTAGTTCAACCTTGGCTGGCCACATTCAATTAGGGACTAAAATTGGCCTGTGTATGAATAAAAGAATCATTTTAGAGCCCCCACAGGATTTCTTAACATGACTTCCACTGTTTCCTAGAAGATGTAGTTTCCATGTGTACATGAGATAGTCTGGAAGAGCCCCAAGCTGTTAGTCCACAGCAAAGTTTTCTGAGAATCATTGTCCTTTTGTGCAAAATGAACTTAATCACATTTGCCTTGTTCTGAAGTTTGTTTGGAGATTCAAGGAGGTCTGTGGAATGTTATTTACAGCACATAGTTACCTTTGTTACCACATGAATAGTATTATGTAGATAATTTCATTTGTGTATGTGTGTGCATAAAACTATGTAAATCAAGTTCACCCAGATGTCATCTGTGATTGCTGTGACACTCGGGATCCCTAATTGCTTGGGTTCCATAACTGTGAAAGCATAAACCTTTCCAATGATTTGTATAATTTCCCATGAAATGCACATTCTCTGAGACAGAACTTCCATCCCTCTGAGGCTTTTAAGTATAGTAGATTTTTACTAAACTTCTAGGTTGTTCTGGAAAGGTATATATTGCATCGTTGATAAACACTATGAACTGCTGTCAACTTGTTTTCTCCCTCATTTCCTCTCCCACACACATTTCTTCATCTCCTAACATTTTCTCTTCTGTTTTTTTAGGGTTATGAAATTAGCAACTATTGCCAAACCAGAAAGGGCACTGACATTAATAGAATTCACCTTTCTTAGAAGGTGGATTTATGTTGTCATCTTATATAATATGCATATATAGATACATAAATACACACACATATATATGTATTAAATATACATATGTGTATATTTAATACATATATATTTTATATGTCATCTCATATATATATCTATATATAATATCTCACATATAAAATATATTTATTATTTATTTATCTACTCTAATAATTCCAATGTGAGAAGTATTATGAAATAGATATGCAGGAGATTTTGTAGGAGCACATAAAAATAAATAATTAATGGTTTGAGAGTGCTAAAATCTTGAAGGGAATAAGGACATTCTAGGCAGATGGTGATATCCCCTCTGCAAGTAATCCTTCAAGGTCTACTCTTGCCTGGCATTGATTTCAGCTCTGAGATGCCAGGGTCTACTCTTTGATCTAGGGGAGACATGGAGAGAAAATAGACTCTAAGCAAACAAAATCCTCAAATGATTGCATATGGTGTTAACTTCTGAAGACAATGAGTAATCTGGTTGGGACAGAGGCATGCAGAGGAAAAACATTTTATCAGATAGCCAGAGGCCTCTCTGAAGAGATGATATTTGAGCAGATGCTGGGTAGATGAAGGACCTGGCAAAAGAGCCTGGAAACAGAGGACAAAAGCAAAGGTCTGTGTTTGAAAAACAGAGAGGCAAGTAACATGCAAGGATCCACTGGTTGTGTGGTGAGAGGAAAGTTCAGTTTAGAAAGGGTGGTTGAGTCTACGAATTATGAACTTTAACTGAAAAGCTTTTATTCAAAAGCTTGTCTGAAGAAGATTTTAGGTTCTAAAAGATGCCTCCAAGAGCTGTGAACACTATAGCTGAAGGGCAGAGTGATGAGAAGACAAGGACCCTCTTTGGAGGACATGACAGTTGTCTAAGCAAGAGGAAAAACTGATGAAGATGGAGGGTGGGGAATGATTCATTATGTGTGAGAGTCACTGAGAGTGGCAGACTGACCACTGACAGTGTTGGGACAGGGACAGTGACCAAGAGGAATTCCTAGATTTCCAGTGTGAGTGATAGCATGGAGAATGGTGTTAGCTTTGGGAATGTGAGCTGTGAGAAAGGGAGGTGGTGAACTTGCATTTGGACATTGAAGTAGGTGGAATTGTAGGTATATTTGACACATAGTTTAGGACTATGGAGGTGAAATTCACCGTGTAGCTGAGATTAGGTGTTTTTCAGAACACAATGTTGCTTGGTGTTAGATGTTAAATTTGAAAGCAAACTCTGTTTTCTTCATAGTTGTATCCCTGGTGTATAAACAATTGCCCGCATATAGGAGATCTCCAGTGAGTATCTACTGAAGGAACTACATAAATGAAGGAGGGAGAAAGATACATCTATGTCAAAATGTTTAAAAATTTTATTTATTTATTTGAAATAGAGAGAAAGAGGGAGAGAAAGGATGAGCAGGGGAGGTACAGAGAGAAGAAGACTTCTACTGAGCAGGGAGCCCAACGTGGGACTCAATCCCAGGACCCTGGGATTATGACCTAAACTGCAGGCAGACAGATGCTTCACCAACTGAGCCACCGAAGTGCCCCCATCTATGTCAAAATACTGGTCATCCCAACAGTGTCAGCCTCTATTGTTTTTGTCTGTCTGTTTGTTTGTTTAATATCATGAAATGAATGGATTGAGTTTCTTGCAGACTGAAGAAGCAACTTTCCTCAAGGTGTGTGAAGCCCGAGGCCTTTTTCCTTAGGACATTTGACACTTCAAATTTTTCTTCCACTCTCTTGGGATCTCCCTTGGCGCTCCCAGCAAGAGTTCGCCCTCACAGTTCTACTGAAGCCATTGCATTCAAGCTAAGAGGTATTTGCTAATCTTTTTTTTTTTTTTTTAAGCTATGTACTTCTTTTTTTTTTTTTCTAAAGATTTTATTTATTTATTTCAGATAAAGAGAATGAGAGAGAGAGAGAGCATGAGAAGTGGGAAGGTCAGAGGGAGAAGCTGACTCCCTGCCGAGCAGGAAGCCTGATGGGGGACTTGATCCCAGGACTTTACCATCTTGACCCGAGCTAAAGGCAGTTGCTTAACCAACTGAGCCACCCAGGCGTGCCAGTATTTCCCAATCTTGACAGTAAGACAGTTTCGTTTTCACAGAGGACAGAAACTACATGAAGGGATAAAATGGCTAATAGTGAAATTTCAAGCATGTTTGCTGTAAACAGGGTAATGTGAAGACTAGAATCAAAGGCTTTTGGATTTAATTCACATTGTCATGGAAAGGCCATTTAACCTTGTCATAACTCTGTTCCTTCATCTGCAAATACTATGAATTGTGGCTTCCTTGCTTTTCTCTTGAGTGGGATGCTGCCAAAATAAAATATCGATGTAGCAATCATGTCTTCCAGCTCTCATTTTATTTCTAGAACCTTAAAAAGTAGCTCACTGTGCATGGCAGGACCTTAATTAGTAATTCTGTGACACCTATTGAAGTATTTCAGGTGAGAGATCAGATAAAAGTGGTCCTAATTCATTGTAGAATGTTATTCCTACAATTACATACTTTATAAAATTAGTTCATGGAATTTACCTAGTGATGAGACATATTTTTAAGACTTCTCCAAGATGATTGAGCAATACCACTGGAAAGTGTGTCATAGGAAACCACAAGCAAGGGTCAATGTAATCACAAGGTTTTGTGGGGGAAATGCTTTGATTTTCTCTTGGTTTTAAGAGTAATGGCAGCTATATATACGTATATCTATATGCATTTTTTTTTAATCTACCGTCTAACAGGCAGGATACAAAGCCTTGTGAATGAAAAAATAGTAATAAGAACTGCTGTCTCAAAAAATCAGGTGTGTGTGTGTGTGTGTGTGTGTATTGGCCTATGTGTGTGTGTATGTGTGTTTGGAGGCAGCAAGGAGATCAAGACATAATTATAGGATTGTACTAAACACGGTATTATTGAGGAGGTCACAAAATACTATAACAGCACAGGAAAGAAGCAATCAATTTTCCAAATGCATCCGTGTTCTATGGCTCACTCTGCTCCTTCCATGATCCTTATGCGGACAATCAGCGCGTCAAAAGGGAACCACAGAGCACTCTCTCCCCATGGTGAGACTACCCTTTCCTTCCTACTCTTGCCTCTACCAACAGATGTCCAAAAGGAACCCAGAAAATTCATCTGTGGTGAGAGAAGCAGGGTAGTGGTTCCCTTTGGAGGCTGACCGCGACTGAAAGGGAGAGCCACGAAGGCTGATGATGCTCTGATCTTTGATTTTGGTTCTGGTGACATGGGTGTTATAAACTTAGGGAAATTCATCATTTCTGATGTGTGTGTAAAGTCATAGACTTCTTATGCCAGGTTCTTTTGGTTTATTATTATTCAGTTAAAAGGGGGGAAATAAAGGACCCCTAGAGCCTTGTGTTTCTGAATAAGACTTCGCTATGCAGTGCTTACGGTGTTGTCAGCTGGAATGAAAAGAGAGCCCCACGTGTGTCTCTTGAAAAGATCCTGAATCTTCTGCACCTTTCTAAGAGTATCTGTGTGGATTCACACCAGTACCTTCCTTGACTGATGCAGGGATAATTATCTATTTCCACTCTCTTGGCTTGCTGTGGTTTCCATTTCGATCCATACCCACTGTCTTAAGGGGTAAATATTTTCTCTCCCACACACAATTTACATTCGATCTGGGCGTGGCACAGATGTCTTTCTTGCTCTGCATTTCCCTCCCACCACCACCACACCATGTGGGAAATCTCTTGTCATCAAATGTGTACAACCCATTACTCTCTTACCTGCAATCATCTATAGACTCCTGAGTCCTCCCATGTGTCTTTCTGAGATTTTTAGCTCCTGGCTTACCATCCTTCTCTCCAACGCCATTGTCATAGTTCTTGATGATTTCCTTATCCACCTTGATGAACTTCCTACTATCCTGACCTCTCATGCCCTTGACCTCCTCTTCTTCAGGAAATCTTATTCTCCGCCCTGTGTTTACCCCTCCTTTGCACAGTCCACACTTGGATCTTGCCATTATCGATACCTATAACATAACCTATTTCCTCAATGTGAGCCACCCCTTTTAATTCTTACTTACTTACTTACTTACTTACAATGGGCTTACTCCCCGTAGCCCAGTGCCAGCTACCCTTTCCCACCTGGAAACTGCAATCCCTTGACCTACTTCCTTTTCTACTGCTCTCTCTCTTGCCTACACTTTCCAGACCATACACCTTCTATTGCATGGTGTATCATGATCATAACTTTCTTCTACTACTCAATTCCTCTGCCTCTTTCTTACTTCCAGTGGCTAACTGGCAAAAAACCCTACATACATTAGGCCCATTTGTCTTTTAATTCCATAAGCACACCTGAATATCTTCATTAACTAGACAAATAGTCAGCCAAGCTGGCTGATTGTGATGTAACACTATGGTCGCTCTTCTCCATTTCCCCAGTCCCTTTATTGTGATTCCCAAAGTTTAGTACACATACGGATTGCCCAGGCATCTTCTTAAAATGCAGGTTCTGGTTTAGTATGTCTGGGGGAGGGGACTAAAATTCTGTATTCCCAAGAGGCTCCTGAGCCCTGCTGTTGTCTCTGATCCGTGGACCACATGACAAATAGCAAAACCTGATGTCACTATTTCATACTTGCTTCCCAGAGCCTCCATCTCCTCCTCCATTCACAACTAGCTGATAGTTTGCTTCTTATACTGAAAAATTAGAAGCAACCAGGGCTTTCAAAATAATGTATCTATTTGCTCTACGACATGGAGGTCCACATACTCTGGCTTCCCTCTCCGTATCAGGAATGGCCTGATGGGGCGATCTGCCGCAGCGCCTGTCCCCAGGTACTGAATCCCATTCTCTTTTACCAACTAAGCCCATTGCTCCAGGTTTCTCCTCCTTTCCTTTCATCCTTAACTTTTTTTCATCTCTGCTGGTTCATTCCCATTAACATCCAAACATGCTGTTACTTCTCTCATTTTTGAAAAAAAAAATAGTAATTATTATTATGGTAATGAAGTCTACAGATTCTCTGCCACCAACTTTCCCCTCCAGCAGTTACCACTGTTCTGCTCCTCCTTCTAGCACGACACTTTGATAGTGCTGTCCATAGGCACTCTCTCCCATTCATTTGATCCCATTCTTTCCTGGATTCACCCCAATTTGGCTTCGTTCTTCCCTCAGCCTGCACCCCGCGAAACTGCCCCCTTGGAGGTCACCAATGATCTCTCTGGTGCTAATCCAATGTTGAATCCTCCAGCTCTTATCCTTCTTGACCTAAGAGCAACATTGGACACAGCTCATCACTTCATTTTCTTAAAAAACAGTGTCTTCCCAAACATCATACTCTCCTACTTTTTTGCTTTCTTCTTCTTTTTATCCTCAGTTGTCTTGGGCCCTTTTTATTGATTTCTTTCTCATCTCCTTGACTTCCTAAGATCGAAATTCTTTGCAGGTTAATTGCCTAAAAATCTACCTTTTTCCATCTTACTCATTCTCCATAGAGTACAGACTCTGTACAGACTATAGACTGTAGAGCATCTTGCTTTAACTTCAAATTTCTAGTTATAGGGTTAATATACAATTTATTGTTTACATGGAGACATTTTAAAAATACTTTATTTATTTATCTGACAGAAAGAGAGGGTGAATGAGAGCATACAAGTAGGCAGAGCGGCAGGCAGAGGGAGAGGGAGAAGCAGGCTTCTTGCTGAGCAGGGAGCCTGATGGAGGATGCGGTCCCAGGACCCTGAGATCATGACCTGAGCCAAAGGCAGACGCTTAACTGACTGAGCAGTTCAGGTGCCCTGAGATGGAGAAATTTTTGAGTGTAAAGGAGGGGCCCTAAAAGTAGTTAAAACTATACAATTTTGGAATATTTATTATTTATCAATATGCAGAAATGTTCTATTGTATGAATAGGCATATACAATGCTCAAATTCTCAAAAACTATTTTCATAAATAAAATTATTTCTCAAAAATGAAAGTAACATAAATCCATATGCATATAATTATTAACAGAACTAATTTGATAACATAAGCCAAATAATTGTCCATTCACGCTAATGGATTTCTTACTTATATCTGTGTCTAATAGTATGCCATTAGTATTTTATAAAGAGTACATTTTGCAATATGATTTTATGTTTTGTTTTGTTTTTTTCATAAAATTCCCATCAGAGATCTTCAAAGTTGCATTTTGTGGTTAATGGGTTTAAAACTGTTCTCACTCTTCAATTGACCCCGAAACTTCAAGTTTTGTAATGAACTACGTAAGTATTTTAAATCACGTGTACTACAATAGAATGCTCTGATGATGACCCAGCAAAACTGTGGAAAGTATCTGGGTCTCTGAAGATATTATTGAGCCACCGTATTTATCAATCTTGGGACTGCCCCACTTCTGATGTTTTGTATTATTAAACCAGTTAAGGATATTTTACTAGAACTATAACTTTACTATAGGGATATTTTACTATAACTTTACCATTACTAGAAAGGGCCCTACAGGATAAGGTTTTTGTCTTCTCTTTCTGTGAAAAAGAAAGAAAAAAATTAAAAGAAAATCTTCAATGTTTTCAACTATACCATTGTTTCCTGCCTTGTTGATTCTGCTTTTCAGTATTTTTCTTTGTAAATCACTTTATCCATCCTTCTTCCAGCAACTCTTTCATTTTTGTTAGATAATTTTTATATTATTACCTCTAATATCAAAGAGTTTGTCACTCCATTGTTGTTGTGCTTCAATATAGACAGTCTAAATGCACAGACACACACACACACATACATGTACACAAATGGGCATAAGTACATAATCTAGCCGATTTTCCCCCACATTTCTCTGCATATGGAATATGACAATCTTCTCTTAATTGTTGTTATCGCTGTCAAGTACTTGTAGACTCGTAGGCAGGTTTGTTCTGTTTGAATGAGTAGAGACTCACCCAGACTTGGAATTTGCCTCTTAACAGAGTGTATGAATTGCCTTCTTAGTCCCTTATTTCTCACATGGGCTCTTCTGAAATCTTCTTCAGTCAGAAGTTTCAACTTGACTATTGTGCAAATCCCCTGGCCCATGATTTGTTGTTCAGCAATCATGTGTTCATGTGAATATATTGTCCAGTGGAGGAGGCTGTCTGGTTATCCAGCTCTGAAAGTTGAGATTTATTTCTTGAAAAGTGAAAGCAACGCACAGTTCTTCTTTGACAGAGACAGTGAATGAACAACTTCAAGCTTCAGAGATTACCGTTCAAGGGGCTTGTCCACACTCCATTATCCTATTTCTTACCTCACAAAAATGCCTTTTAAAATACTGATTTCTGGGGCGCCTGGGTGGCTGTCAGTTAAAGTCTCTGCCTTCAGCTCAGGTCATGATCCCAGAGTCCCAGGATTGAGCCCTGCATGGGGCTCTCTGTTCAGTGGGGAGACTGTTTCCCCCTCTCTTTGTCTCTGCCTGCCTCTCTACCTGCTTGTGATCTCTCTCTCTCTCTCTCTGTCAAATAAATAAATAAAATTTAAAAACAAACAAACAAAAAAACCACAAAAAAACAGATTTCTGCCTGGGGCCATGTTGTCCTTCCAGAAGTGGTATTTAGTGTGGATGACTAAGGCACCTCTGTGTGCTCAAACTCACACAGGAGAGACAGCTCTGAGAATACTTCATACCCTGACAAGGCTTTCTCAACATTTAGCTGAAGAGGGGTCATGGGTTTTCCAATTCTGTGTAGAATAGGGTCCTTATTACAGAGATCTTGAAGAGTTACCTTAGAAAAAATTTGTGTGTAGTGGTCAAGGAAAAAAAAAAACACTTTGTTTTTTGATAATATAAAATATAGTGTTCTGGGGAAAAAAAATTTCTATTCAGGCATCAGCAGAGTACTGAGGTGACATCTGGTAAGTGAAGAACATCTTAACTGGGGACCGATCCCTTTATAGGCCCTCTGAGACACATGTCACAGTACTAGGGAGGGCTTTGCCATTACTGGTGAACGAGGGAGTCATTGTGAGTACTCACGTTCAAAGAGGCTACAAAAATTCTGGTTTCCAAAAACATTCTTCAGAATAAAAGACTGGAAGCTACCAACAGAGAAAATGTTGTGGAATATTTGGATCAATGTTCCCTTTCAGAAAATGGGAGAGTGTGTTCTTCATTGAATCTGCGAAAGGCCATAACTCTATATTGGGGTGTGTGCCTTGAGGGTGGGTGGATGATCCTTTGCCTGAGAGTGTGTATCCTTGGTGGAAATTCTTCCTGGAATTCCAAACTCACTTCGATGTGATGGACTGAATTTTATCCTTCGCAATTCATATGTTGAAGCCCTACTCACTATGTGATGCTATTTGAAAAATAGGGCCTTTAAGGAGGTAATTAAGGTTAAATGAAACCACATAAACTTATGATTCATTTATGTATGTGTAGAATCACTTGTAACTTTTTAAAAAAATATTGTTCATTTATTTGATTAAATTCTGTCAGTTAATTATTGCTTATAATAAAGAAAATGTCTTTTTCTGGGGGAGAGTATGGACATGTTTTTTTAGCATGCTCCATAGAAATGACATGCTCTGTAGCTGGTGTTGAGGAAAGTATATCACTGGTCAGTGAAAGAGGTAATCTACACAATGAATAAAACAGTTGCTACATATTGCCTATAATGAAATTAACTAGGTCAAATGTCAGTTATCTTGGTAACATCTTCAATGTTATGTCTATATGAAAGATAGTCACGGTTTTTACTACTTTTACCAAAAAATAGACTGTGTATTAAAACTACAGATTATCAGATCTCAGTTTATTTAATTTCAAGTTAAAGATGAGAGAGATGAATAGTCACAACAGATATTTCAAAAGGGATCAGCACTTTTGGATACATTTCAGGAAACTGTGGGTCGTATCAGCAAAATTCCTACCCATAATATATTCAAAATATATTAAATTGCTGTTAATTCGGGTAAAAAAAGAGTTAAAAGCATGAAGCCTTTCAACTGCATAATGTTATCAGGTTAGTGAGTTCAGAGACAAGAAATTATTAGCTCCTCAAATTTATTCTTCTGTGTCATATTTTTAGAAACACAGGTAAGTCTAGTATTCTTTTGAAGCAAAAGTCACAGCAATTATGACCTTTCATGATACCTTCATTTCTAACTTTGACTTTTATATGTCAGGAAATTCAAGGAAATATAGAGTTAAGGAATGTATAGTTTGTAGCCACAAATGTTCAAGAGGATAGGGGTTGAAGCTAGCAAGAAATAAGTCCAACATCAGCATTTATAGACAATATGAACACTGCAAGAATGTATCAGCACATTAGATCAGTAATGGACTTTTTTTCTTCTTTATATACTGTAACAATATTTCTTATTCCATATATCATCAGCTGCATGATGATTTGCAAAGGTAGACCTCAGATGGAAATGTGAATGTATCCATACTATTTTTCTATTGCAGAAATGTTAGCCAAGAATATTCTATTATGTAAAGGTAGGTATAGAGTGAAACCATTCGGGAGATTTCAGGTAAAATATAGTAAACTTTTACCCAGGTGTTTACATGTTGTGATTAACTCTATGGAACAATAAGCTTGTGTTTGTCTATTTAATCATTTCTTTTTTTGTGTACCACCGCCCACCCCTGCCATAAGGGATATTGCTTGAAGAGAAATGGCGAGTCTTCTAAGTTTTGTTCCTTATATTCAGGACACCACAGGGGATGTAGAAAAGGCCCAGAGAAAAACTGTAAATTATAATGAGATATAAATTAAATATTTATGTTTTATGTCTGATATCATGGTGATAGTAACAATAGTAGTAACAGGCATAAATTTTGAGGGACAGCTCTCCATTGGATCTTTCATATTTCTGCATATCTTGTGAATGGAGCCACTGGTTTTTGTTTCAAGCTATCTTTTCAAAGATGTTTATACAGAAGATGGAAATAGTTTCTCCCTCCAGAGGGCAGAGGGAAGATTTGTTTGCCACTTGTTTGTATAAGAAAGATAATGTCTTCTGGGTCAAGATTTGGATAGATTTTCTAGCATCCTCTTATAAATTAATAGGGTTTCCTAAGGTCTGAATTCCTCTGCTGGGATGCTTTACTCTGCATATACAACATCTTTCAGGCTCTATGTTCCCATTGCCCCCTTGGGATTTGGGGGACAAGTATAATTGACATGAACATGAAGCTTAGACTGCCTGCGGGGCTGTGAGTAATAAAGTCTTTATTCTATGACCCAGGATTCTTGTGTCTTCTGCCAGCATTTACACAACTTGAGGCAGGTTAACTTGTTAGCATGCAAATAGCAGAAACACCTCAAACCCTTTACATTCTTCACACAGATAGGACAGCAGCAGAAGCATAGTATTACCAGAGTAGCATTGGTAAGTGACAACAGAAAAAATACAAGGTCTTTTTTGTTTACAAAGCCCTTCCAATGTTGCTATTTCAAACTACAGAACTAACTGAGATTTTTAAAAGTACAGAATCGTTTTGAAGAGCTAAGTCATATTCTAGTATAGCTTTCTTTGCCATTTTCTTTCCCTTTTTCACTTTAAATATTCTTTCTTTTCACATTCTGTCTTATTGATTGATAAATCTAGCCTGAATTTATTATAAGCTTAGCCTTTTCAAGGAATCAAATTCTGGTAGTTCCCAAGCAGTGGAGAAAAATTTCCAAAGCAATAGAGGGGAGAAAAGGGAATTAAGAATGCATTTCAAACATGGAGGGAAGGAAAAGAGAAAAGAGAAAGTTAAAAAAAAAAGAGTGCATAAACATATTGGAAAAATATCAGATGGAATGAAAAAATCAGATATTTCCGTAGTGATAATTAAGATATGCAAGTGTAAAGGAAAATTATTGTTAAAAATTGGTTTTGCACTCTTATCTTTTTATGTCCTTCCTTTTGAGTTTCTTTATTTACTCTGCTAGTTTTTTATGACGTTTCCTTCTTTGTAAGTTGATCAGTTTCCTTCACAGTCTTATTCTTTCTTATTTTCTCATATATCCTTTTTAGACTACAAATTCTCTAGCTACCGGTTTTGGCAGCATGATGCATATTTTAATAAGTGGGATTTTCCTTGTGCATTGAGTTCTATATATTTTTTCCCAAATATTTGTTTATTTATTTGAGAGAGAGAGAGAGAAATTGAGGCAGAGAGCATGAGCAGGAGGGACAAAGGGAGAGGGAGAAAGAATGTCAGACTCTGAGCTGAATTCAGAGTCTAAGGCAGTTCTCTACCTCATGACTGTGAGTGAGATCACGAACTGAGCCGAAACCAAGAGCTGGACCAACTGTGCCATACAGGCGCCCCTAGTTCTATATAGTTTTAAATATTAATCATTATTTATTGGTAGACCAATTAATTATACCCTGAAAATATAGTCTGATAATAACAGAATTTTAAAATATTTGTCCTGGCTTTCTGGGCATCCATTCCTGTTCATTTTATTTCTCAACTCTTCTATGTTGTTAATAACTTTTGTCCACTTGACTTTCAGTTGTGAAAGTCATAAGAGATGACTTTCACAGGAAGAGATATTTCCGGAAGAGATATTAAAAATCTTATAACATGGTTTACTTGTCCCTTTTCCTTGAAATTCTGTCAATTCTTTATGATGATCTCTAAAGCTATTTGATAGATGCACACAGACTTAAGTTATATCATTTCAGAACATTGGCTCTTTTATCACTACTTAATAAATGCTAAGTATACAGGTTAAGAATTTTGCTTAAAGTCTGTTTAACATTGAGATGCCACCTTTCTTTTGGTCAATACATTGTGCTTTAGCTGTGCTCTTAAAATTAGCTTATTGGTAGATTTTCTTATTAAGAAGAATTAAAGCAGGACTTACCACATATATATTTCAGAATTTAATAGAGTAGTAAATGATAAAACAATCACTAAAAACATCTTTTTATATAGTCTTTTCATTAAATGTCCTCAATGACCCAAGCTAAATTTACCACATGTTTCCTCCGGAAGCCTGATTGATATAGGTGCCAATGCAGGTGTCAACTCAGCCAAGGTGATGACATAATGTCACAAAGCAATTAACTAGCCAAGACAGTTTTCAAACACATAAGGATATACCTTCAAAACCTGTGATCCTTTACACACATTGTCCTGCTTCTAAATGTCCAATAAATGAGAATGCGTAATGTGGGCAGCTAGACAAACATATGGGTCTTGGAAAGATTTCAAAATATTTTAATAATAAAGTCTTTCATTAAGGTTTTCTTAGGCTCAGGTAATGAGGATTTTCAGTGAATCTTTAGAAATTCTACTGCATAATTATATATATATGTATATATATAACATATACATAATATATATTTATGATAAGAACACATATTTATATATAAATATATATTTATATATAATATATATTATTATCATTATATTATTATTATTTATTATCATAAATATATATTATAATTTTGCTTCAGAAGTAGAGACATGTGGTACTCAACAGCTTTGACCACAGAGTGAAGAAATTTTGTTCACGTTGGGGATTTTTTTTAAAAAGATGGAATTTGGGAGTTTTAAGAGATACAAAATTAAGAGAAAGCAGAACTCCCTTAGCACTTAGAGACAATGCCAGAGAGAAGTCAATTACCCCAGACTTCACAAAGGGTCGGTGTTAGAGCTACCCACTCCTCCTTTGTGCATCCTGAGTGACATGACAGAGGCTGAGACATACAGGGTTATGAGGCGGGACGGACAGAAAACAGATGTTGGGAGTAGCTGAAAGTTAAGAAAGCATGGTACCAGTGTGGGCAGAAATAGAGAGCTGAGGGACAGTTCAAAGGCAATGAGAAAACCAGGACACTGCAGAGCTACAGTAATTATGTTCTGGAAGAAATAATGGTATACTGAAGAGGGTTCCTGCTTTCCCAGCTCTGACTGAGCTTTCCCCTTTAGTTAAGCTGTGAGAATAATAATAGATAACACTCAACCCCCCCCCCCCCACACACACACACCCCTTGTAGAAACATGTATGATTCCCTGGTGATGCTGGGGAAGCCATGGCTTCCTGATTTGAATGGGCAGGCTGCACTTTCCAAAGCCCTCCTAGAAACCCAACTCCTCTGGAAGACCTCTGGAACAAGTGGTAACCACATGTCGTGCTGACCTGCTAAGCTGCCCCCCAGGAAAGTGTCTCCTTGCTAACGGTGCATCTAAGTAGACACCCTTTGGAATGAATGAGTCATCTCAGGTGAGCTTTTTGCAAATCACCCTGATGTGTTTTCTCATTTGAAGCCTGGGCTGTCATACTCCACAGTGGTGTCAGGCAAGGTGAACAGTCTTGCAACCTGTTAATTTGCTGGAAATAATGACAGCAATAATCTGATCAGGTTTGCCAGACTCTCTCCATTTGAGGTGGACAGTGGTTTCTCCTGTTCAGATTGTGACACATTAAGACAAGTGTGTGATTATTATATCCAGTTATGGCAGTTGGGTAACTCGAGACGCCTACTGCTGTGTGAGTAACCCACATTTACTACCCTTTACATCCATTTGCTGTGATTGGCATATTGGTATGCTTGAACCTGTCTCCAGGTCCCTTATTTTCTTCTGGGACTACATCAATCACAAATTCCTTCAGCTGTGTTCAAGTGTATTTATCAATATGTTAACCCCTCTCTGAAGATAATCCAACAGGAGTTCTTTCTGGACTCTACTGTGAAAGCTACTCAAACTCCCTAAATAAGGAGAGCAAAGATAGACACATCAGAGTATTGAAGAAGGTTACATTTAGACATTTTTGAGACAGTAAAAGCAGGATCTTTGTTTCCTTCTAATACACAAGGCAATTTTCCATCTGAATTCTCTAAACATACATGAAATCCTCCTTGACACCCAAAACTGAGTCAAAAGGACAATTTGAGAATATTAAGACATTGCAATCATTTCAATTTAGGTAAATCCATTTTGACAATTTTTCATATGCAAACTTGCTCAAATAGTTACTGTGTCTAATAGATGATAATTTGGGAAATGTCATTTGAACTCTCCATGAAAAAAATGCCAAGAACAAATAGGTCAATAATTACAAAGCAGTTGTCACCAGGTTTTTTTCCCAATAGCTTCTTTTCCTCTGAAATAATTTTAAGAGACAAAGTATTTGATCATAACAGTAGACAAAAACATGGGTAAAGAAAATTAAGTCTCATTCTTGTAAGATAATTTTAAGAAAATCTTTATTGAAAAACATCATTTCGAACAAAATATTTTCCAAAAATTTGTCTCTGGTACAGATACAAAACAATAAAGATTGCTAAGAGAACTCACTGATCAGATTTGAGAACACTGGCCTTCTGGAGAAGCAGGATAAAAGATTTGATATGAGCAAACATCCCAATGTAAAAAAAAAATAAAAATATGAAGAGGGAGGATCTGCAAAGTCTAAAAGATTTTGTTTGGGGTGATAGTTCAGGAAAATTCTGGAAGCAACTATTATAATTGTTAGAGAATTACACCATACTGGGTAGATTTCAACTACTTGATAGGACATTCTTTTGATACCTTATCTAGTCTTCCTTTTTTACCCTACTTTATTTATATCTGGTCAATTCCTCCTTCTCCACATTGAATACATCTTTTAACACCTCTTCCAAATCTGATCACCTGCCTTGACCTGTTTCAATAGCCCCCTGTGTTTTATGAATAAGGTCTATAACTTCTTTGTATAGACTACAAATTCTACCTTAATTTGGCCATTTTACCAAACTTCGTACTGTTCCCAGCCCCAACAAGTGTCTCTGCCATGTATCACTTATTTTTAAATTTCCAGAGATTCTTCAATAGCCATCTTGGTCATCACTCCTGCAAACTTCCTGACTATCTTCTTCCCTTTCTCTAATTCAAGATGGAGTTGGAAATTCCAGTCTCTTGTGCCAAAATAGGGTGGTATATGCTTTAATTAAATCAATATGGTAAAAAAAAAACAAGTATTAAGGTTTAATTTATACTTTATATTTCTTTAAATCTATAGACAGGGCACTTAGTGTACATATCCTTGTTTGTTTGTTTGTTTTGTTGTTGTTGTTTAAGTAGGCTCCACACTCAGTTGGGACTTGAACTCACAACTTTGAGATCAAGAGTTGCATGCTATACTGAGCTAGTCAGGTGCCCCTATTTTATATTCCTAATGTTTTTCAATAGGCCATGAGCTCTCTGGAGCAGAAACAATGTCACCACCCTGTAGTTTTCCCAAATTAAATGTAAGGTAAGAGAGAAAGACACATTTGTGGTATTAAGATATTAAGATTTTGGAGTTAGAAAATGTCAATTTTCTCCAAATTGATCTATGCACTCAATACATTTTCAATCAAAATTCCAGAAATTATTTTATAGAAATGGAAAAGCCTTTTCTAAAATTTATATAAAAACATGAAGGATCCGAAATAACAAAATAAGTTTTTGGGAAAAAATTGGAAGATTTATATTTCCTAAATTCAAAATGTATTAGAAAACATGATGTAGTTCCAAAATAAGTGTATAAATATAGATCAGTACAACAGAATTGCAAATCTGAACATTTAACTTTATATGTATGTCAACCAATTTTTGACAAAGATACCAAGAAATTTCAATGGGAAAGTTGTAGACTTTTTAACAAATGGTTTTGAGATAATTTGACATTCATATGTAAGAAGATGAATTTATGTCCTTACCTAGTGTCACAAATATAAGGGATGTCAAAATGGACCAAAGACTTAAATGTAAGGGTTAAAATCATAGAATTTCTAGAAGAAAATACAGGAGAAAAACTTAGGACTTTGGATTGGTGTTAAATTTTCAGCTGGGAAAAACAATTTAATCCATGAAAGAAGAAATGAAATAGTTGCACTTCATTAAAATTGGGAAATCTCTCAATACTAAAACTAAACATGACCATTACAAGAAAAGAAAATTACAAGCCAATATCCCTGGTGAACATAGATGTAAAAGTCCTCACCATATTATTAGCAAACTGAATTCAGAGTATGTTAAAAGGATCATACAGTATGATCAAGTGGGATTTATCACTAGAATGCCAGGATAGTTCAACATCTACAATCAATCAATGCAATACAATATATTAACAAAATGAAGGATGTAAATTTTATGATCAACTCAATAAATGCAGAAAAAAATGACAAAATTAAGCATCCAATCATGATTAAAATTCCCAAAAAACTGAGGCAGAGAAAATGTACTCAACAAAGTAAAAATCACATATAAGCCCATGGTTAGCCTATCATACACAATGGTGAAAAGTTAAAATGTTTCCCTTCAAAATCAGGAACAAAAAAAGATACCCATTCTCACCATTTTTATTCAATATAACACTGGGAGTCCTAGCCAGAGCAATTAAGTAAGAAAAAGAAATAAGTGACATATAAATCAGAAAGGAAGAAAACCTATCAGTATTTGTAGATGACAGGGTATTATATATTAAAAAAAGCCTAAAGACTTTATTGTTACAACAAACAAATTCAGTAAATTTGCAGCATGTAAAATCAATCTACAAGAATCTGTTGTGTTTCTATACACTAAAAACAAACTACCAGAGAGAGAAATTAAGAAAAGAATCTCACTTCTAGTTGCATCAAAAAGAATAAAATACCTACAAACAAATTTAAACAAAGGAGGTAAAAGATCTATTCACTGAAAAATCTAAGATACTGTTGAAAGAAAAAGTCACAAATAAATGGAAAGATATTCCATGCTCATGGATTAGAAGAATTAATATTGTGAAATGCTCATTCTAATAAGCAATCTATAGATTCAATGCAATCCTTATCAGAGTTCCAATGAATTTTTTTCACAGAAATAGAAAAACAATTTTAAAAATTATATTAAACCACAGAAGACCCAAATTAGCCAAAGCAGTCTTGAAAAAGAAGAACAAAGCTAGAGACAGTACACTTCCTGATTTCAGATTGTATCACAAAACTGTGGTAATCAAAACAGAATGGTAGTGGCATAAAAACTGACATATAGATCAACAGAACATAATAGAGAGCACAGAAGTAATTTATGACAAAATAAAACAATTTACAGTGGAGAAAAGACAGTCTCTTCAACAGAAAATGATAAAATGACTACCATCAAAAAGACAAGAGATAACAAGTGTCGGCGATGATGTGGAAAAAAGAAGCCCCTGGGACTGCTGGTAAGAATGTGAATTTGAGCAACCACTAGGAAAACAGTATGGAGGTTCCTCACAAAATTAAATTAGAACTACCATAGGATTCAACAGTTCTACTTCTGAGAAAGAAACCACTATTTCAAAGAAATCTGCACCCGCTTGTTCATTACAGCATTAAATGCAACAGCCAAGACATGGAAACAACTTGAGTACCCATTGACAGAAGAATGGGTAAAGAAAATGTGATAATATATATGAAAATATTACTCAGTCATAACTAAGAAGAAGGAAATCCTGCCATTTTGACATGGATGGACCTGATGTCAGTATGCTATGAAATTAAAAAATGAAACAAAACAAAACAACAACAACAAAAAACCTCTCCACTCTTAGAAACAACAGACTGTTGGTTGCCATGGATAGGAGGTGGGAGATGGGGGAAATGGATGAAGGTAGTCTAACAGTACAAATTTACATTTTTAAGGTGAATAAGTTCTAGGGATGTAACGTACAGCATGGTAACTGTAGTTAATCATACTATATCTTTGTAAGTTGTGAAGAGTATAGATCTTAAGAGTTCTTACCCCAAGAAAAAAATTGTAACTGTATGAGGTGATGGATACTTACTAAACTTATTATGATAATCATTTATATATACAAATTATATATATGTATATATAATCATTATTTTATACACTTTAAACTAATACAATGTTATATGTCAATTATATCTCTTTTCAATGTAGGCATTTATACCTATAAATGATCTTCTTTTTTTAATAAATGTTCCTTTAAGGACAACTTTCACTGAATTCCATAAATTTTAGTATGCTCTCTCTTCCTGTAACTCCATTACAAATAATTTTATTCTCTCTTACTCTTTTTTTTTTTTGCCCATTAGATTTTTATGAATGTGCTAGTTAATAGTCACATATTTTGATTTTTCCCATTTCTTTTCTATTTTTGATTTATAATTTCATTCTGTTGTGGTTGGAGCACATAAATATCTCTGTTCTTTTAATCCTTTTAATTATATGACTTGGTGTCTACCTACCCTGGATAATGGTTTTTGTGCATTTGTGAAAGTATACATTGCACTGTTCTGGATGGAGTGTTTTACTGAGATCTGTGAGGACTGCTTGCTTTATAGCGTTGTTCAAATTTTCTATTTCCATGTTGATTTCCTTACTCTGATGTGTCTATGTGTGGATCTCTTTGTATTTATTCTCCTTGGATTTTTTTGTGGGAGATGGGGGAAATGGATGAAGGTAGTCTAACAGTACAAATTTACATTTTTAAGGTGAATAAGTTCTAGGGATGTAACGTACAGCATGGTAACTGTAGTTAATCATACTATATCTTTATAAGTTGTGAAGAGTATAGATCTTAAGAGTTCTTACCCCAAGTTTTTCATAGATACTGTGATTTGCTTTTGTCAGGACTTACCCTGGACTATCTATACTATCCTTGGATGTATAGATGAAAATTTTTCATCAAATTTAGGAAATCCTCAACTATTATTTCTTCAAATATTTTTCTCCTTCATTTCTTCTTCTTGTCCTTTTGGAAATTTCATTATACATACAATGGTGAGCTTAATGGTGTCCCACACTTCTCTGAGCCCCTCTATCTGTTTTAATTTTTTCCTTATTGCTTAGGTTGCAAAATATCTATTGATTTATTTTCAAGTTCATTAATCCTTTCTTCTGACGGTTCAAATCTACTGTTGAATCTTTTTAGCAGATTTTTCTTTCAATTATTATACTTTTCAGCTTCAAGATTTCTATTTTTAAAATATTATTCCCATTTCTTTTTTGATATTTCTCATCTGTTGCAACATTATCATCATATCTTTTTCACTTCTTTCAGCATGTTTACCTTTAGTTTTTAAACATGTTTATAATGGTTCCTTTGATATCTCTGTTAAGCCTGACATCTGGACCCTCTCACAGGCATTTGTTTTTCTGTTGCCTAGTTACTTTTTCTGAGAATGTGTCAAAACCTCCTCTTTCTTTGCATGAAATAGATATCTATCATATTGATACAATTGGGGCAATACCATGTTGATACAGTTATTATAAAATGTTTTTAAAATGTCCAGCCTCCCCTCCCAATTCAATATATAACCATTTATTTAGAAGGGGGACTAAGCATTTAAACCAGACATTGTAGCAAGTTTGGATATTGTCCCTGGTACCATCCTTGTGGGATTCGTTATTGCTATGTGTTCATCAGTGTTCTTAATGACTAGTTGGATTATTTTAGCTAAGTCAGCTTTGCAGGGTGAGACTTTGGTGTTGCCCCATGAAGATGAAGCCTTGGGCATGAGCACTATCATCCTGGGATGATGAATCTGGCATGTTCTCTCTCTCTCTCTTTTTTATAATATCATGCAGTTAAGTTTCACTCATTTCTGACTTCTCTGTCATTTTCAACAATGACCTGGGTCATAAATTTCTTCACAGGTTTGTTCAATAAAATTCTGTCTCCTCTACAAAGATAGTTTTTGAGGTCTTTGAGATTTTTCAACCACAGAAAGGTTCTCCTTAGTTGTTTGTCCCCCCACCCCCGAAAATTAGTCAGATAATAGTTTAGCTTCTATTTCTTAAGAATTATTCAGTTTCCTTTTAATTACTTTTCATCACATCTCCCATTGTTCTGAAAATTCTTCTGGGTTTAATTCCCTACATTCTATAGCAATTAAATTAGTTCCTTGAGAAGAAATTCATAGCTCTATGTTTCATGGCCTGCCTCTACCATGGGGTAAGATATATGGAGCTGGAGGTGGGAATCAATGAAGTACGCTTCTCTGACTAATACCCCTAATAAGATAGGCATTTGATGTGGGGTGGAGAGATACAGACTGGATTACAGTCTTTGATCTTCTCCAATTACTCCAAATTGCTCCAAAGTACCAACTGGGGTTAAGATGGTCTGGGACCCAGTATCTTCAATGTGCTTCACCCAAGCACATTGGGTAGACTCTCCATCCCACAAGTAGGAACAGAGCAGAAAAACTGAACCCTCAACTTTTGACTGTACTTGCTTGGAATATTGTCTCTGCAACATGTAACTGGAGCATGATGAAAATTGTTGATGTTCTGCCTCTCCTGGAAAGATACCATAGCCCTTCAACTAGGAGCTGTTGAAGAGGGAACCCTTTGTTCTTGACTGCACCCACCTGGAGTGAAATTCTCATCACCCTAAGCTGAAATGTGGGAAGGAGGGAGTGGGCCATAGTTCAAACACCACAGACTTGTGGCTCTTATGAAGTTTTAGTAGGTTTTCCCAACTAAATATTTCTTCATTTGTTGTGTGTCCCTAGGACCATTTTTGGGGACTTTAAGATGTCATTCTTTATAAATTTCACCAACTTCATTTGGAAGTTGGTCTACTTTTTTCCTCAGGCTGTCATGCCAGAAGTCCATCTATCAGAGCTTTTTAAAGCTGGTCTTCGCAAGCTGTCTTGGAGATCTTATGGGAGAAAGAAGGTTCCTACGCTGATTCTTTCCTCAGAAGCTGTAATACAGCCTAATACTTCATTTGAGCCCAGTTTTGTATGTTCCTCAGTATTCGTTTGTTTTAAGGAATATAGGAGAAGTGAAAGGAAAAGAGGTCATCTTTATTCATGTCACCATATTTCAGAAGCCTGCTCTCCTTTTCTTCATTGTCATAGCTTCACTGTGCAGAAGAACAAAACACCCAACAGGTTATTAATGTGAGCAAATTTTTCCAAAAAATATTTCATTCACTCTATTAAAATTGGCACCATGGTAAGGAATAAAATCCAACTCATTATCTTCAGACCCTAAGTCTAATTCTATGAAAATCTTCCATGGCGCACATATTCTGCATGAATAAGTTCATGGTTCTTTCGTTTTGACCTTTGGCTATATTAAACAAAGCAATAGTGAGATTTACACATGAGAAACATAATATATACTGATTCAAGTTTAAAATATGTAACATTTCATAATAAAAATGAATGTTTTGCTAATTTGATCTTAGAAGTGTATTGATTTTTTTTTAAAGATTTTATTTATTTATTTGACAGAGAGAGATCACAAGTAGATGGAGAGGCAGGCAGAGAGAGAGAGAGGGAAGCAGGCTCCCTGCCGAGCAGAGAGCCCGATGTGGGACTCGATCCCAGGACCCTGAGATCATGACCTGAGCCGAAGGCAGTGGCCTATCCCACTGAGCCACCCAGGCACCCTAGAAGTGTATTGATTAAATATATTTTATAACTAAGAAGTATAGGAAAATCTAATTAATATGTGTGTGAAATAAAGATATTCACAACAATGAGCTCTAGATCATACATGTTAACACATCTTAGAGAATTCTTCAATATATTTGGTATTTGGGTCTCATTGTTAGCAAACATTTTAAATGATATTTTCCATAATTTTTTTTTAAGATTTTATTTATTTATTTGACAGACAGAGATCACCAGTAGGCAGAGAGGCAGGCAGAGAGAGGGGAGGGAGAAGGTTTCTCGCTGAGCAGAGAGCTGGATGCGGGGTTCGATTCCAGGACCCTGAGATCATGACCTGAGCTGAAAGCAGAGGCTTTAACCCACTGAGCCACCAAGGCGCCCCATCCATAATTGTTGGTAAAAACATTTATATTTGACATTTGAAGCATTCTTCATTGTATTTCTCTATGTAGGTAAATTTAGAATACTTTTTGTGCACTCTATTTTGTTCCTCTTCCATATCTTAATCATTGATGCTGATTGTGTTTTTTTCTTTCAATTAGAAGTGTGTATTTGATCATTTGATCATGGACCTAACATGAATACTAGAACTAAACAGAAGTTAATTGGTAAACATATGTGACTAAATGAATTAAAAAATATATATATCTGATATCAGAGTTAGGATGGCTTAAATCTCAATGCTGACTTTAACAGGAATAGAGTGTAGTTAACCTATCCAATTAATTCTCACAGACATTATTCTGTTTCTGAACCAATCCACATTCTGCCAAGAGATGGGGGAGAAATTCAATTGAGAGTTCCACAGTAGCTAAAAAAACATTAAAGGTCTTTTTCCCTCTGAGATTCATGTGAGCAGTAGGTCCAAATGGGGTGTTACCCAGTCTCTGGGAGACAAGAGAATCTAATGGGATCCTGCTTTCTCTGCAAGGCAAGCTTCTGATATCAGCTTTGGCCAAAGATAGAAAAACCAACATGAGAGAAGTGACAGGTTCCCATCCCTAGCTGTGTGGTGTTGAGATAAATTTTATTTATAGAGAAAATCTGTCTTGAAAACAATAGGCACAAGACATTGTAAAAATATTTAGATGGAATCCATTGTTTGACTTGTGAATATCTAGAGTTAAGATAGAGTTTTCCAGGTGAGAGAGAGATGTCCCAGAGTTGTTAAGTGACAAGGGGAAAGTGATGCAGCAAGTATCCAGAACTCAAAGGAGGATCTCAGGTTTCTGGATGCCTACCCTGGATCACTGGTTATCAACGCACATGGCCTCATTTCATACTTTCCTTTTGGTAGATTATTTTGGATTTGTTCTGCTGGAATTTTGATATTCACTGCATTTACTAATTTCACAGTACTTTGAAGTTCTTTTTATAGGTTGTCATGTTGAATTTATGTTACTTTGGTGGATGTGGATCATATACTCTCATATATAACTACAGTCAGAGGCAACAAAGCTGAAATGTACAGTCTTATTCTTGAATAGGAACATGACAGCAACATTCAGAATTATTATATTGCTGTTGTAAAAGGAAGTGTGACATTATGGTTGTCAAATGTGTGCAATCACATGTATTGATCTGATCTTTAGAGAGAAGATGTGCTATTGAAAGATGCATATATCTAGAACATTGTTATGCCCCCCCCAATGAAATCAATACCAGCCTGCAGTCTGAAATTTCCTCACCATGATATTCTAGTGTCATCTCTAATTTTTATTAGTATCATTATTGTTAATCGGGGAATTATTAATGAGTCCAGCTGGACATTCACATCTGTGCCTAAGCACTTCCTTCTTGAGTAAAATCCTCAAGGATTTTAGTCAACAATAGTCAACAGACTATTGTCTGTTGCATTAATACTACTCATGCCATATTTCTTGGTGATTTCAGTATTTACATAGTTGATGGCTAGCTGGTATAACTTACTTCTTTTTTTCTGCTTTTCTTTTATTCCACTGGCTTCACCTTCTCAAAACTCTGTTCCAAATCCTCCACATCTCCTTGACTCCTTGGACTAAAAAATCTCCTGGCTCAGTTATGTGACTCTTCTATTTTGTCCTATTCCCCAGGGAAAAGCAGTTACTCATTTGAATTTAATACCACTTATAAAAAATATGACTCCTAAATCTCTTCCTTATTATTCATGTAATTTTTAGGCAGCAAAAGCAATTAAGCTTATCAAGTAAAGTTTGGACATTCCTTGGGTCACCCAAGTCCAGAATGCAAGGATTTTTGTAGTAGACCAAATAACAGACTCTACTGGAGGAAGGAACTGTTGTCACAACAAAACCCCTATCTTTTCATTAAATCTCTCTTTAATATGTGGAGTCAGTAAACTTCACCAGTGAACACTTATTCAGACTTTAAGTCCCTTTTCTAGTTGTTTCTGTGACAAGCACAAAGTATTAAAATAGAACTGCTTGATTTCTTAGAAAGACATCATCAAGAAAGTGAAAAGAAAAACCATAGACCATGGGGAAGTATTTGGAAAGTATGCCTTTATAAAGGTCTCTTATTCAGATTCTATAAAGAAAACTTACAATTCAAGAAAAGGGGCAACAATCCAATAATAAAATAAAAATAAGACAAAATAATAAGCATATCTAAAGGTGTTTCAGAAAATCAAACCACCAAGAGATACCACAATATATGAACTAAAATACTGAGAGTAAGGGAAATGGATAATACAAAGAATTGTAAAGATGTGAAGGCATTGAAAACCCTTACACTGATGATAAGAAAGCAAACTGAGGCAGACATTTTATAAAACAGTTAGATAGTTTTACAAAATTAAACACTCATTTATATGACCCAGAAGTTCCACTCTAGATATTAACTAGTGAAGGGGTAAGGACACACAAAGATCTATATGCAAATGTTTATAGCAACTTTATTAATAATAACCCAAACCTGAAGATAATTTAACCATCTACCAATCAGTGAGTGAATAGTTTATATTTATAAAATAGGTAGTAAGTCCATAAAATGGAATACTACTTAGCAATAAAAAGGGAACAACGTTGCTATAGATAAAATAAAATAGGTGAATCTGAAAGTAGAATGTCACATGAAAGAAAACCAAAGGCAAGAGCTACACAATTGACCCCTAAACAACTTGGAGATTAAGGGTGCTAACACCCCATACAAGGGTGTTAAATCCATGTATACCATATGACTCCCCAAAAACATAACTACTAATAACCTACCATTGACTAGAAGCCTTACCAATAACATAAACAGTTGATGTAGGGTCAACTGAAACTGTACTTTTTCATTTACATGATATATGTTCTATGTTCCCACATATATGAACACACACACACTTTTAATATATATATACACATGTATGAACTGTGTTCCCACAAAATTTGCGTGTTGAAGTTCTAATCCCTAGTATTTCTGAATATAACCTTATTTGGAGATAAGAGTCTTTAAAGAGGTAACCAAGTTAAAGGAGGTCATGAGGTTGGATTCCAGTTCAATAGGACTAGAGTGTTTATTAAAAAGGAATAATCTGGGACTAGATATTCATGCATAAAGATTATGTGAAGTCATGAGGAGAAGAAGACCATCTTCCAGTGAAGGAGAAAGGCCTGGGTCAGATTGTTCCCTCACGGCCCTCAGAAGGAACCCACCCTGCCAATACCTTAATCTCAGACTTGTAGCCCCAGGACTGTGAGACAATCAATTACTGTTGTTAAGCTTTGTTTCAGCAGCCCTAGGAAATGAATGCAGATGACTTCTGGAAAAGGCAAAACTATAGGGACAGAAATGAGACAAATGATTTCCAGAGATGAGGGGAAGGAGGGGACTTACAGCACAAAGGGATGAAGGAGTTTTCCTGGATC
>NC_081569.1:15268408-15325947 GCF_022355385.1 Mustela nigripes
ATGAATATTTATTTATATATATCTGTCAAAACTCATCATACTCTAGGACTTAAGAGGGTGACTCTTACTCTGTGTAAATTATACCGCAAAGAGCCTGATTTTCACATGGTTTGCGACCATTTATCAGTTGTTCTGCTGTTGGTCTTTACTAAATCTGTCATGGTGATTGGTTGGGGTAAGTAATGGAAGAAAAGACCAGGGAGAATTTCTCCAAATGGAGCATGAGAGGCACCGTGGAAAGAGAGAAAGGGGTGATGTGGAAGCAAAAGGTAGGAAGAGAAGATGAGAGACGCAGTGAGGTGGCGCACCAGAGGACGAGGGGATTTCTGAAGAGACAAAGAGATGACAAAGAGTCACAAAGAGTAACTCTGCAGAGAGGATGAGTATTGAGCATTTTTAGGAAGTGTTAACATGTGCCGCTGAGTGAACTCTTTTTTAGCATTCTGCCTGCAAAGAAACCTTTAGTAAAAATCTACCTTCCCTCATCAAGGGTTTTAGAGCTGGACGCCATGTTCTTTGTGTACCTAACACGGTTGGGCAGAGCCTTATGAATATTTATTTATATATATCTGTCAAAACTCATCATACTCTAGGACTTAAGAGGGTGACTCTTACTCTGTGTAAATTATACCGCAAAGAGTGGTATAATTCATGAGGAAGCGGGAACCTGTTTTGCTCAGGTTTCCTATTTATCAATTTGTTTACATGCCTCTTTCCCGGCAGAGCAGAGATCAGAGCTGGTGAATTGTAGTATTCGCTTGCCCTCTTCCCTGTTCCTGATGGTGACCACTTGGATCTAAACCAGAAGTGCGCTGACTTTTCCATTTCGCACAGTGATGGCCTTAGCATCTGGGATCTATTAATCCCAGTAAAATGAGCATGTGATGCCTTTGGAACAAACTGTCCATGTATTCACACATAACCTTGCTTATCTGCATAGCAATAGTTTATATGTTTTATGAGGAGACTCTTAGAGAGCCCTCCTTTGAAATAAGACTAACATGCGTTCTTTGTCTTTTTCTATATATGAGAATACAAACAAATTTGGTCTTTAATTTTACAAAAGAATTAAGGCAGTGTTTCCCGAGTGTCCGAAGGTGAGTTTGACATCAGCAGCCAGTATTACAAAGGCTGGATATCTCAGCGGTACCAAGGTCCTATCTTGTTTTTTACTTATGCGTGTGATCAGAGACTGGGAACATTCCTCTCTACTCCAATACCATTTAGTGGGAAGAAGCATGTGTTTCATATTTTTCTAAAGAATCCATAGGCGATTTAAATAAAGAACTATATCATCAAAGAAATAATGGCTCATAACAGAGAATATAATGTCCAAACATTTTAGCCTACACACATTTTGACTTTTTTGTTTTTTCTTTTTAAAGTGTAAGCACATGATAGACTCTGAAAAACAACCTTACAAATGCTTGTTTCTTTAGGAGCTGCATCTGAGTAGAGACAAGCACAGATGTCTTTATTAGGCTCTAGTCTAAGTAGCTTCCCTCGAGGGGACCCTGGCGGGTAAGTATTAAAACAGGCTGATGTCTAATCTGTGCGAATGTCTGTGCTGATTACAATGCTCATTAGCAGTGGGTGACCTCACAAGGAGGGACGTGGTATTGCGATTTTTCTCGTTCTTAGGCCCTGTGTTTGCTCTAGGGGTAAGCCTGTGGGCTTCCAGATCCCCACCCTGAAGACACGCTATTGTTCACACACAGGTCATGAGAACACGTCCACTGAACCTCTCTCTTCAACCTGCAGTTTCCATGTCAGGAAAATAATTAGAAGGCCATGTCCATATGTGGCATTTTGATTTGCAATTATTCTGGTTTTCACTTAAGCACTTTCCTGGGCAAAACTGCTGTCTGAACAGCACAGAGTTTTTCAAGTTGTGAATTTCAGTTCATGTGTTTATTGTGAAAAAAAAGAAGTTTAGGCAGTTTTTTGTTTGTTTTGTTTTGTTTTAAATTACTGCAACTGTCTCTCTAAAAAGCAATTGTCTGCCTTGAGCTCTAGCCTTTACAGGTATAATTTAGGTTATATATTATATGCCATATATATATATGTGTGTATATATATATATTATAATACGCCATAATTTAGGTTATATGAAGGGAAACCCAACAGCATTGCTCTGGACTATAATGAAAAAGTTAAATGTATGCTGTATCAAGTGGCAGAAATTGAGAAGTTGACCTGCCTTTCTTTGCTGTAATGTTTGATTTTTGTGAAGGCGACAATAATGGATTTTTAAAATTTTTTCTGTAAAAATTGAGTGTCTCTCTCTCTCTCTCTCTCTACACACACACACACACACACACACACACTTTGGCAATAGCTCTGAATTGTACCTTAACTCTCATCATGTCAATTTTTTAATCAAAAGCAAATGCTACACAATTCAACATTCCCTGTTTTTATGTGATTTCATACTGAATGAAATAATGATGACACTTTTCATTGAAGTACACCATTCATGGAACCACTTAAAACTGGATTAGAATCAGGAACTAGAGTCCAGGATCATCTCTGCTGTGGTGGTAAGAAGCATGATCAGAGGGAAAAAAAAGAAGCACAAAATGTTGGACTTCCTTCCAATTTATGACTGCATTGCCATTTCTTTTACATTCATTTGGGAAATTAAAAACAGAAAACTCATTCGAAATCCTTTTTTTTTAAAATAAGTGAATCCATTATGAACTCAGTGACTTTGCATATTTTCACTGATTTTATGTCCACCTACACAGCAAAGTACTTTTTGTGACTCACTTGGGGGAAAAATAGCCTTGACCCTCGCTTTGAGTCACTTGCTTAATAGAAACTGGCTCTGGAACACTGTAAATGTGGTTAAGCCACAAGTTAATTAAGTTTGACACCATCGCTGGGAGTTGGCAAAGGTGAAAAGAGAATTATAAAGTTAGTACTTTGACACCAGGGAGATTTCTTTTTGTTAAAAAAATATATATAAAAGTTGTAACCTTACATTAGGGAATTCATTTGCATAGAACCAAGAGAAATTGGTTTAAAATCTTAGTTCTTCACACCTCTCTGATCTTTTGTACACATTCTCATTGCAATCCATTCCCTGATTTTTGCATCAAAAACAAATATTTAAAAAGACACACACACACACACACACACACACACACATTCTCAGGCAGCAATGTACTCAAAGGAGACCAACGTAAATGTCCTCAAAATTGGAAAACAGCGTGTATTACCCCATAAGTAAAACAAAAGAATGTGATTTTAAACAGACCATAGAAAGCTATAAAATACATCAAACGAGTTTAGGGAGTATTCAGATAAAATTCGTAAATCCCATTCAGGCACAAGAGATTGAAATGCCATTTTCACGTTGTGAGTCTGTGGTAGTGGAGTAAGTCATCTTCTTAAAAAAAATATCCTTTCCCATCATAGGAGATGTAAAATATGCCTCAGTAGAGTTACGTATATAGAGAAGTGAAAGTGTCCCCTTATGCTGGTGGTAGATCGGGAAACGCACCGTCTGTGGCAATGGAAGGGAGGGCATGCTGTTTGGAAGGAACCTCTTCCACCCACAGGGCATTGTGATAGTTTGCAAAGGGCATAGGAGGCTCCCAGAGAGACTGCAGGGGGCATTCCTTCAGGGTTCTGCTCCTGTGTCCCATTCGCTTCTCTTATTGGGACAGTCCTTCTCAGTTATACTCAGTTTTATTATAAATTGTCCTTGACTTGATCTGTCAAATTCTTGGTCTGCTTTTCTGATTTTTGAGGCAGACCTTGTCTCAAGTGATCCACCCGAGCCAGACTACGTTCCTAACCTGTTGATAGTCCCTTCTAGGATTTTCAGTCTCTTCTTCATCACTGTGCGTTAAGACAGATCACAGATCTCTGTGAGTTTGTTCCATGTTGGGAGGCCTTTGAGAGCTTTGCTGCTGAGGAGGCCCAGTCCTTCCATTTGTTGTGGAGATGGTAGCCTCCTGTTTCTTAGAATGGTTGTTCTTTCCCTGCTACTCTTATGCAAAAAGAAAGATTAAAGGGACATAGAGTGAGCTCTGCCTTTTGGTAGTTTGAGTAGTATTTTTCCAAAGTCTCTCTGATTATTCAAATTTTTTTGCAGAGAACTTTCCTAGATTATCATAGGAAAGTACCCCTCAGTTCTATCTATACTCTTGGGTTTCATGTTTTACCCACTTGATATCTTTTCTAAATGGCCAAATTTTCACTTGTACTAATTTGTAAGGTGGGTATTCCTAAACCCATTTACAAATTTAGTAAATTAAAGTCACAGACACTAAAGAAACGTATCTAAATTCCTGCTGTTCAGAGTTCGTTTTGGGGACCAGTGGTATCACCATCCTCCAGGCACTTGCCAGAAATGCAGACCCACAGCCCCCATCCTAGGCCTGCTGAATCAGATTCTGCATTGACCCATATCCCTGGGTGATTCATATATACACTCAAGAACCCAGGTCTCGAATTAGGAAGTGCTCAGTGAATACTGAAGTTTTGACAAAAGCATCATAAAAATAAATAAGACTTACAAAGACATTCAGCATGAACAGTTATCCTAAAAATACAATTTTCAGACCCCTAATTGTTTCAATGACCCCTTCTATAGCTTAAAACAACAACTAACACTGCCACAACATCGATAAATGACTAGCAAAGAATAATGATGGTTGATAATGATGAAGTAAAATATCTGGTCTGACTGCCTTGGACTCTTAGAGTACAGCTGGTCGCTCCCTGGGTTGGTGCCTGGCTAATAAGGTCAAAGGTCAGGCTCCCTTCCAGTTGCTCTGCACATGATGAAAAAAAACAGAACAAGGGGCTTGATCCTTAAAATTCCACTTTCTCTAGATCATCTAAGGAGGGGGATGCAAACCAACTGTGATCCTGGAGATTTGACTTATCAATTAGAAGATCACTTTTTTCCAATCTGTAATGTCCAGGAGCGGCACAGAAGAAAGTGTTGTCCTCAGCTGCCCAGCTCCAGAAGGCTCTGGTAGCCTCTGTGCATGGCCAGCACTGGCCTTATGCTCTCTCTCTTCCACGTGCATCTGTGCCTCTTTTTTTTTTTTTTTTTTAAGAGTTTATTTATTTCTTTGACAGACAGAGATCACAAGTGGACAGAGAGGGAGGCAGAGAGAGAGGAGGAAACAGGCTCCCCACTGAGCAGAGAGCCCGATGTGGGGTTTGATTTCAGGACCCTAAGATCATGACCTGAGCTAAAGGCAGAGGCTTAACCCACTGAGCCACCCAGGTGCCCCATATCTGTAACTCTTTGACTCTGATTCCCAATCAGACAATCTGTAAGCCCTGCACTTAAGGATTCTGGTGAAATGCTTGAATCACTGACCTGTATCCTATTTATACCCAGTCTTGAGCTGTGTTGGTATTTTGCTCTGCAGAGCCTTGGTACCCCTTCCCCAACATTACACAGGAAAAAAAAATGGGACTCACACAGGCTCAGAAACCAAAGTCACATGAGTCTAAATGGCAGAGTTGGAATCAAAGTTAAGGTCTATTTAATGATTTGAAACTATCATTTCAGATCTCATGCAGCAGCCAGAACCAATCACTGATCAGATCAGGAGAATCTTCCTACTAGAAAAGAATATCATAATAAAAGTTATTTTGATGAAGGATTCTGTGATGTGTATTTGAAGCTCTTGGGAGCCTCTGGAAAGTGCTATCAGTTGAAAGACACCATTTCCACTGGGGTAGCAAATTGGTGTCCTTAGGGCTGAATGTGGACCACAGGTTTCATTGGTCCATTGTTAAAGCCCATTGTTGTTGTTGTTATACATTATTATTGCAATTGCTATTGTTATTATTTTATTTTGAATACCTTTAGGTATGGCAGGTCTTTCTGGCTGCCTCAGGCATCACCTCTCTTTACTGTTTTATACTTTCCTGGTTCATAATTCATAGCTCCCTGTCACCTGGTTGATCCCACTCAGATATTTAAATTTATCACTGCTGATTTCTATTTTACTAACCGAAGCACCATACTGTTTCTCAGCTATGTTCTCAGCTATGTTCTCTTACAACTTCAAATGCGGTATTTCCCAAAAGCCAAACAAAACAAACAAAAAGAAAAAACGAATTTCTCAAAAAATACTACCAGCATTCATTTGCTTTCATTGCCTGCTCCTTGATATTTCTCCACCTTGTAATTGTGATCATATACCCTTCACAAGCTTAAATAGCTTTCGAGGGTGGTCACCAATTTCAGACTGTAGAAAAGCTACGCGACATATGGCATCATTCACATCTTTTTGTTGCTCCCTCTCAAGACGAGACATGGCCCTTAGAAGACCCATATTGACTGAGCATTACCACCTCAACCGTGGTGGGTCATCACGTGGGAGGAAAAGTCTCTCTGCTAGGTCTGGCTCCCTCAGGGAAATGCTTGATCCGGATGTCACGCGCATCTCTTTGCTCACAGCTCATTGGCTAGAACTTTTCCCCTGACCCACCTACTCACAAGGTCCTAAGAGGGAGAGACCTCTGCCTCTCCTGGGTACCTCTCTCTTTTAACATTTTATATCCCTTTTCCTGAGAGTGGTTTTTTTTTGTTGTTTTGTTTTGTTTTGTTTTTACGTTAAGTTCACTGACACTTCTTTTTGCCTGAACCTCCAAACAATCCCTAGACCATTGTGGCACCAGGGAACAAAATTCCCTGTGAAAATGAAAGCAATTTAACCAAAGTACACTACACTTCCTATTAGATGAAGGCTATTATGGATCAGCTATGTCATAAGAAAATCTACTATTACGATACGATTTTCTTTCCTTCATTACTCAGAGAGAGTGGTCTTATTTAATTACCCATTTTGTAGACAGTCAATGTGTGGTGATTCTTTGGGGATAGTTATTATTTGCTGTAATACATCTGAAAGTGTCTGGTACCATTCTTCATGAGCAGAAATGAAAGAGATCTACCCATTTAACAAAGAAGAAAGACATTGTTTTAAAATGAAACCATCTTGTTTCTTTCAATTTGTATAACTGGATTTATAATACTCATTTTGAAACACTTTTTTTTTTTTCTGGGCTCAGTAGTCTTTGAGCCTGTAGAACCCAGTTGTACATCAGCGTTCCATCAGATTGTCTCAATGTAGGTTTCTTTCTATTCTTCATTCTGGATAGCGCCCAGCACCCCCAAATTGATCAAAATGTATCCAATGTGGTAAGAGGTCATATTGCAAAGGAGAAGACTTATCTTTATGTTTCCTACTCTTAACTCCCAATTTACTGTGTCTCTTCTTTTCTCTTAATCACATCATTTTATTTGTTTAAAAAAAAAAGTGTTAGGAGACAAAAAAACAAAACAAAACAAAACCCAAAAAAACACAGTTCATACAGGTCATCTACCCTATTATTAGCAACTCTGGGACAAAATACGCATATGATTTACTGGAGCTACTCTGCTATTGCACAATCCTCTTAAATGTTTTGGCAAGAGACTCTATTCCCAACCCGTTCGTTCAAAGCCAGCCTGCTTTTAGCCAGTCTGGGGACAGAGGACATGCCCAAGAGAACGTTGCAAGCTCTTGATGTCGACATGATAAGCCTGTAAAATTATATGGATACAAATAATGCGGTTTTATCTAAGCAATTGACGGAAACCGGTGGTGCAGAAACTCAGAAAGGCCCTCTCGTAATGCTCATGTAGCCAGATGAGGCAGTGACGACTGGTCACTAGCTCCAACGGACCACTCCTCTCGGAGCTTGTCAAGCGGCAGGCAGCTCGCGGGGGTTTGTGAAGTCATTCCAGAAAGCTCACCATGGGAACCGAGGGAGAGCTCTGGGCTTTAAGGACATCCACAGCTGTGAAGATAATAATAAAATGTGGCTAGTGTGGTGTCAGCTACACCTTAGCTCTTTTGTCTTCTTTCCCTGCTCGTATAATTTTGTATCCTTCTGCGAATCGCCTCATTAGGGAAAGAGACTCAAAATTGGGGTCAGAGTATTTAAACCTGACCTGTGCAGAGGCCAGACAAGGCCGGGGCCCACCGAGGTTTCACTTCAGAGCCCCAGACCACCCCCGAGGTGACACCAATTCAAGCCTCATTTTATAAAGGCCTTATTAATTATTGTCCTTATAAGAAGGAGAAGCAGCCTTATAAAGAAATGTGTCATTCTCAGAGTAGGAGTGGGCAGACAAAAAAAGGAAGAGAGAGGGAGAGGGAGAGAGAGAGAGAAAGGCACAGAAGATCAAAAGGGAGCTTTTTTTCCCTTTTGCTTTTCATGCCTCCAAACCTCAAAGGAGGTGGGGGAACAATCAGGCTCAGGGGTCTCGTGTGCTTTCTGGCAATTAGACTCAGCTGATGGGCTGAAAGGGTTTGAATGGCAGGGTTCAAGGCCCTTCTCCCGAGCTGCAGACAACAGGCTTTTCCAAAGCAGCCGAGCAGCAGACACCATCGAAATCATTTCCAATGGAGACTTACAGAGAGGATTCATTAATTCACTGGCCTGAACAATTACGGGAACATATAATGTCTCTATAAACACTTTGATAAAGACTGTCATCTTAGACCTTCATTTTCCCTATTTTATTAGAGAGTTTTAATGCCATGTTGGAAAGGCATCTTTTATTTCTCCAATTATTAAATTATAAACCCTTTTGCTGAGAATCATCCACCCCCAAATAGCTGAATATTTCATTTTTAACATTAGACTGCCAAATGCAAAAGAAAAAATATTTATATATATTTTATATATATATATATATATATATATATATATACACACACATGCGTTTTTATATGTGTGTATGTATATAAGGTACATATGTGTGTGTATATATGTGTATATATTTCATATATCTATATCTATATATATCTTTTGCCCTCAAATCTATAAAACTCTAGTAGTCATCTGGCTCAAGCAAAGCAGATTTGCTCTCTGGTCTGATCATTCTTCCACAACCTCTTTATAACACTCCTTATTTCTTTATAATTTATAATACTCCTTATTTCTTTAATTGTTAATGGCTAGAGAAAATAAAATTCATGGTCAATTTCATCAACATTAGCTAATCAGAGGGAAAGTGAATGTAACAATCAGGTATGGTGTGTGTGTAGTGGGGGTAGTTCGTGATTTTTGTATTTTGATTATTACCGAGATTTAAAAACATAAATAAACCAAAAAATTCAGCTTAGGAGCTATTGGCCTTAAAGGACGGCTGGACATTTGGATGAAAGAAAACCCAAGTGCTGGGGCTCCTGCACGCAGCCACAAGAATGAATGAGGCTGACTCTCAAGGACTCTACTGCCCCAGTGTAAGGGGGTCACAAGGAGCGTGGTGAGTTTGATCACTACCCAAATGAGATATAATTTGCAAAAGACCACCATTAACGGGCCTTTCAAAAGAGGGGTCCAGTGTTTAAAACTGCCTGTGAACCAAGATCCGCTTCGTAGCTCCTGTTTTATTTTCTCTGCAGGGTTTTCACCTATAATACCTGGTAGGCTTTGATTTTTAGGTGGAGCTGACCTCTTGAGCAGCACCCGTGAGCAGAAATAGCTGCTCCTCTTTGCTCGCTGGCTCGGAGAAAATGTTGATACGTGTGTGATCGTATTGGGCTGCTCAGCAGGGCAAGGGTTAACTACTTACATACTGTCGACCCCTTTCAAGCAGGGACTGAGAACTGCTGCTTCTAGGCAACCACGTCAAGCACTTGAGGGCTTTGGTAATCACTGATGACAAAGTAATAATAAAAAGAAATATGGCCGCTCTTAGAGCATCTTTCATCTATGTATAGTGGGGCACTTGTTGCACAAAAGGTTGGTACTTTGTTTGACATATTTGGAAACTGAGGTAGCTGGCCCCTTTGCTTTTCCCAGAGGCGCCCAGGCTGACTGGAAAGCAGACCCAAAGCACTTGACTTGTCCACCCCACTTGGGAGAGAGGGCCCATCTTGATTCACAGGAAGATGGTGCCGGCTTTGGCCTCTCCTCAGCTGCTGACATGTCCTTGAGGGCCAAGAGGGAGAGCCAAGCAGATACGGCTATTGAGACAGGCACAGACATAGGTTTCACAAAGAGCGTCTTGCCTGATGCGTAATTCCCTCAAGGCCGGACCAAGGCCCATCCCAAGGAGCAGGCAGTGTTAAAAACTTCCTGGATGAGTTAAGTTTGATCTATAAGCTTTGAGTGATCTCCTTGTCTTCTGTGGTGTTGAGACAGGAGGTTGCAAGGATTGCCTTGAAAGGATAAGTCTAGGAGTTTTTGGTGTGTTCACCTGAGTCATCCTTCCATAAACACTACATTATCAAGTAACAGATAAAGACTGGTGTACGTGGTTTTGATGAATGAAATTTTATTTTCATGCAAATGGTTCACAGGTTACTTTTCTTCTCCGGGTGTGTGAAAGAATTTTAAAAGAGGGCGTAGTATAATCTGAGATTTATGGTTGCTTCAATCACTGCGGAGAAGCCTGAGACCCACATGGCCTGCTCTGCCTTCGTCTCAGTGTGAGTGGCTGAGGGGAGAAAGATCACCCCACACTGGCCCTCCAGTCCTGGCAGGGGGAGGGTGACTACATTTTCCAAGGGCTATATGCTGACTAGCTTTCTAACTGAAACCCCTTCCTTACAGATGAGGAAGTGAGATGGAGACGGGTGTCGTCCTTTACCCAAGTTTGCAAAGCTGGGAGTGCTAACACAGGTCTTCACCTGGCTCTGTCTCCCTCCAAGGTGCAAGTTTTTACCACTTTACTCGTTCACTTGTTTATTGATTTCTTCAGGCTCACGTCCATCCGCCCCTTCATTAATTCAAAACATGTCTGACAACCAAATGCCCACAGACCAATGAATGGATAATCAAAATGTGGTGTGTATATACAATGGGATATAATTTAACCTTAAGAGGGAAGAGAATTCAGACAGAGGATACAATGTGGGCAAATCCCCAGAATTTTCTGCTAAGGGAAATAAGCCAGACACAAAAGGGTAGATACGATATGATTCCACCGATGTGAGGTCCTAGAGTCGTCAGATTCACAGAGATGGGAAACAGAATGGCAACTGGCAGGACCAGGGACAGGGGGATGGGAAGCTAAAGTTTGCATAGGTACAGAGTTTTTGTTCCCCCCGATGAAAAGAGTTCTGGAGATGGATGGTATAATATCATGAATGTACCTAATGTCACTTAACTTATTATTAAAATGGGAGAATTTATGGTATATATTTATATGTATTATAATTGAAAATATGGTGTGCAAAATATTATATTTTATATATGGGACTAGTTCCAGAGAATGTGGGGACTGAACATAAAGACCATTTTTACAATTATTATTATTTTTTTTAATGAAGGCATTTTTCCCCCCTCCTGGCCCACATTTAGCCCAGACTTGTAGAGCAAACAGGCTGTGTTTGAGTTGACAAGATGGCATTCACTGTCTAGGTTAGAGAGGATAAGCACATAAAATACATTTTTTTTTCCTGCTTATCCAAAGACAATGTAAGACTCAATTTTAATTATATTTAGCTATGGGTAGAACTTGCAGAGATCGTAACACGGAATAAAGTAGAGAGATTTCAATGTCTTCAAATGTGTTCTAACTGTTATTCGGGTTTTCTGTTGTCCTTTTGTTTTGTTCTTGTTTCAGTTTATTACAACTGAAGAAGTTGTTCTCATGTAAAATTTAAGTCACAAGTCACAACATTGTTGTTAAGACATATAAGTATCTTCTGTCAGCGAAGCAGGCTGATTGCATGTTATTTGTAAAAACAATACTGCATTGCCTTTACATTTATCTCTGTTAATGTCTCTTAAATTCTGCTTTGATCTCCATGTAGTCTTCCTTTGGTTTTCTGTCAGTTAAATAGGGATCTTGCCATAGGGCAATTTCTCCCTTTCCCCTTCTCCTGGCATGCCCTTTCTCTGAGCACGGGGCCAGGACACATTGAGTTGCTGTCTCGCTGTGGGATACACAGGTTCTTCTCCAGTATCTGAAATATTAATGCCCAGTGTCAGGTAGCGTATTACCCAAAGAAGCACCAGCCCAGAGATTTGAATTAGTGTTCTCACTCCTCTCCCCTAGAAGGTTTTGTGGTTACTGATGTTTTGCTCAAATGTACATATTTTGAAATCTGCCAGGTAGATTCAAGAATTTAATTTCTAAAAGTGCCAAGCTGTGAATTTAAACCTCATCATCTTTGCGGCAGAAAGGCACATTCTTTATTCATTTCCAGTCATTTCGAAGATCTGTTTTCTACAAAATCTTTCTTTCCGCCCTCATGCAAATTGATTTCAAGTGGCAGTTTGGAAGTGGACACAATGGGACATGTGTTGGGCTGATTGAAAAAAGGTCAGTGTCGAGGGGTGGGGGAAGGTTCTAGAGCCCATCCACTTCAGTCTGGTTGACTGCCCCCTAGGGATATGTCTCGGCCATCTATGAAAACATCCCCACTGAATCTGGTCTGAAATGTCAAGGAATTGAGTCTCTCCCCAGTCAATTCACTCTTTCTTGGGCACCCCACCATCATCTTCTCTTGGAGATGTAACATGTTATCTTGGAGATATTGCATGTACTCAACATGCCCATTTCCCTTCATGGCTTATGTGAGCTTCATTTTTGAATACAATGAAGGCTTTAAGCCTCCAAAATTTTCTTTACATTTTTCTTCCAGACAACTCATCTATGTTGGCCACAAACAAATTCTGAGATTCCCAGCCCTAGGCTCCTTTCCATCCTGAGAAATCATGCACATTCCTCTCCCAGCTGCTCACTTAACCCTTTAAACTCAGAGGCAAATCCATTATACCCTAATTTGATAAAGAGTAGCCACCCTGCCTTGGAGTTGGGCCACTGCTCAAAGTATACGGATGCATTCCGGCCATTTCTTGATCCCATTAATTCAACAAACCCGTTCATTGAGTTCCTCTCTGGGGGTCTACCAAACATGATTCTGTCATACCCCTCCCCTCAAGATACTTGCAGACAGGTGAGATGCTTATATTCGTGTATGGAAAAAGGACTATGAGAAAATAATGATATGAACCAAATGCCTTCTAGGTGTCTGGCATTTTCCATTAATTATCCATTTGGATATTTGCTGTAAGCTAGCAAATTCTATGTTTTACCTTTGCTTGTGCCATATAATGAAAAGGAGTTTCAGAAAGGTTAACTGAATCAGATCTGCTCTCAAAGCCCATGCTTTTCCCTCTCCAGCACATCACATGGGGCCACCCACTGGAGGAGCAACAAGACCCTCAATGTTCTAGGTCACATCCGAGGTGACAACAAAGCAGAGGTCTCCCTCACCCGTAACTGCTTGGGTCCTTCTCCCACACATGGTCGTTCCTGGGCTCAAAGTAAACAGCACTCAACCTTTCCAAATTATAATCACCTGGCAACTTCCAAAGGGCCAGACTGCCTTCATTCAAAATTCAGTGAAATCTGTGTCACACTTCCCCTTTCCACCCAAAACCAGGGCAGGGTTCATGGTCTCCTGACCACGTGTGTAGAAGGAGCCTATACTTTGCTTCCTAATTAACTGACATCTTTCTCAAACAAGTCACTGAAGCATCTCTAGGCTCTGGGACCAGAGTGTGCAAAACAAACATGAAAATACATAGCATAGATGGAGACTCTTAACGAATGATGTATGATCTAAAATTATAAACATAAGAGGGAAGACAACTCAGCCTCCTGTGGGCCCCAGAAACTTTCTTAGAAAGACTTGAAAATTCCTGTCACAGGAGAAGAGTACTAGACCTTTCGTGGCAGGGACAGTTTTAAGGGAGGTTCCTCAGCAATCCCCGGGAGAGGTGGTGGGTGTCGGCAGGGAGGGAGTTAACTGAATGTGCCCCAGAGCCATCCAGAATTTTCAGCTAAGAGGGTGTTCACTCTGCTGTGAACCCCAATTAAAAATAAAACCCCTAGCTGGGCGAGCCCGCCCCGTCCTCACGATAAACAAGATTTGATTCACTGCAATCGCATCACACTAACTGTGTGATAGAGTCATACCGTATCTATGCCTCCTCTGGGGAGGCACAAAAGAGGCGGCTTAATTATCATCTAGCCAGAAGGATGGGGCATAGTTAACACCTTTCTGGGTGGGCTGAAATTAATGACCCTTTCCCCTCACTATTGCCTACCTCCAAGCCCCTTTATAAATGACTATACAACACAGTAGTTGGTATTCAGATCACAAGAGAGGGCATTTAGTGGAAGCATTTGTCTACAGGGTTTGATCTCTTTTTAATTTTATTCAGATTTACAACTGTGTTACTAAGGAAGATAACTGGATCCTGTCTGAAGTAGATCAGGGCCTTCCCCACTCACATCTGAACATCTGAAGTTAACATTAATTTTCGAGATTGGACGGAATACTTCTTTCCTAAGTGTTTCTGCGGCTGCTTCCCCGGAGCCACGCTGAACCCTTCATTCTGCAGGGCTGTGTGTGCAGCCTGCCTGCCCACTTCAGGCGAAGAGAGTGGGCTTTGGGGACAAAAAGATCGGACTCGTGAAGTGTGTTGTGGAAGCTTTAAAATTTCACAGATGGTCAAACGGCTGGGGAATTCGCTTTCTCTTTGGGCAAGGAGAGAACTGCCATATCAAATAACTATACTGGAATTTAATGTAGCATTTTCTTCTCTAAGTCTATGGATGCATACGTTACAGGCATACACAGGTATATATCTCTGGATAATATTTAAAAACATTGTCTCCTTAAGCCATGCTTATGTGATTCACAAAGTGACAAGGGCCAGATTGGTGATGTCAGAGACGTCGTGTGATGTCATTAGGTCAGGTGATAATCCGCCCTACAATCTTGAAATAAGGATACTTTTAGCCCCACTTTAAATTTGAGGAAAGTGACCTTCCACGCCTAAGTGATTAGTTCAAAGCTAATGAGGATTACAGTGAGGACTCACACCCAATTTTTTTTTTTTTTCCTAAATCTAAATTCAGTGGTGATTATTTACTCTGCCTTTTCTGGAAGTAAAGTCATGGTTACAAGGAGTCCAGCTTCTTACCATCTCAATTCCCTTTCTCTCAAGTGCCATTAACGGTGTGGTGGTCAGGAGCACTAGGTTTGGTTTCCCCTTGCTAACTCTGTGTGCTACTGGGATGAGGTGTTTAACCTCCCTAGTCTTGGTTTTCACAGGTAAAAATGGGAATAAAAGGACTTATTCAACAAAACTTTCCCAAGGACAAAATAATGCAGGAAAAGGGCTGCAGGTATGTTCTCAGTGAATAACACACCCCACTCCTGTGGAGGTTTATGTGGGTTCTTTATATGACAAAGCAGTTCATTCTTTGTGTGCCCACATAGTATTTCCTATGATTCATCAGATCTTGATTTAAAAAAAAAAAAAAATGTTCATTGAGTGCCTTTCCAAGAGCAAGACCTGAAGTAGGAGATTTCGTAATTGTCATTCTGGTGTGCTACATTACTATATTTACTCAGATAATTAGACGGGAACAGAATCTTTCTGTCTAGCCTCCCACTCCTGAAGCCCATGTGGGTCACCCTGTGGAGACCCTGAGGCCAGGGATGTAGCCTTTTAAGGCCTTATAGGTGGTAGCGAACGTATTATGAGTAGATCTAAAGTGAACCATTACAGAGACAATTAGGCTAAGTAGGTATGACCTAGAAGGTCAGGGAAGAGGTAATTGGGTCAGGTGTTGTTGAATGCTTTGCTGCTGTTTGAGCTGAATTTGTAGATCTCATAGAGCAGGTGCTGTTTTCTCCTTGTACCCAAACTTCCTCTCCAGATAGTTTTCCCATAGGTTTAAGTAATGATGAAAACTGGGCTCCCGTGTCCACCAAAAAATTAACTGATTTCCCCTCCACTTTAATTTTTACCCGAGGTTCGGGGAGGGCCTCCGAACCATGGCCCCTTCAGTCTCTGGTGGCAAGCACTGCTGTCTTCCTTTTGGGGCCATGGTTCTCAAATTAGAGAAGCCCAAAGATATCACATAAGCTTCTAACAATTGGTATTAACATCTCATTCTCAGAAATTAGTTTTATCACTAATTTCTCACTAACTCAGAAAGGTCTTCCTGAAACACATGAAGCTTGAGCTGTTTAAGATCTCGAAGATGGATAAGAGAGAAAGATGGGCAGAGAGAGTAAACTACATTATGGTTTCACCTATTTGTGGAGCGTAACAAATAACATGGAGGACATGGGGAGATGGAGAGGAGAAGGGAGTTGGGGGAAATTGGAAGGGGAGGTGAACCATGAGAGACTATGGACTCTGAAAAACAACTTGAGGGTTTTGAAGGGGTGGGGAGTGGGAGGTCGGGGTACCAGGTGGTGGGTATTAGGGAGGGCACATATAGCATGGAGCACTGGGTGTGGTGAAAAAACAATGAATACTGTTATGCTGAAAAGAAATTAAAAAAAAAAGAGAGAGAGAGAGATGGGAGCGGAGTTTAAAGAAAGGAGAATGAGAGTGTGTAAAACCCTGATGGTGGGAAGAAGAGTGGCTTATGTGAGCTCCAGAAGGAGCCAGTGGGGCTGGAGGAAAGAGAATGAAGAGGAGGGAGTTGTGGGACTCATCTGGGAAAAACAACCAGTGGCCAGACCCTGCAGTGCTACCATGATGGTTTTATTCATCCTCTAAGATTGATGGGAAACCTTTCCATAGTGCAGCAGATATAATCGAGTCAGATTTATCCTTTGAAAAAATTATTTGGACTGGCTGCAGAAGACACCATGAAGGTACAGGAAGAGAAATAGGAGAAGAATTGGAAGAATGCTGTGTCATAAAAATCAAAGGAAGAGGAAGGAGTTATTCAGAGTATAAAATGCTCAGGGCACCTGGGTGGGTCAGTTGGTTGAGTGACAGCCTTTAGCTCAGGTCATGATCTTGGAGTTCGAGGATGGAGCCCCCATTGGGCTCCCTGCTCAGCAGGGTGTCTGCTTCTCCCTCTGCCTTTACCCTCCATCATTCTCTCTCTCAAATAAATAAATAAAATATTTCTAAGAAAAGAGTATAAAATGCTCCAAAAAAAAGTATAAAATATTCTAAGACGTCAACATGAGGGGTGCCTGGGTTGTTCAGTCAGTTAGGGGCAGAGGGAGGAGAGAGAGAGAGAACCTCCACTGAACATAGAGCTCCACACGATGCTTGAACCCATGACCCTAATATCACAACTCGAGGCAAAATCAAGTGTCAGACACTTAAACTGAGCCACCCAGGTGCCTCTCGACTAAGAGCTCTTGATTTGCACCCCCAACTTCCCAACTTCTTCCTCTCACAACTGTCTCCACCCCATTATTCTAAAGTTTCTCTGAAAAACAACGACAACAACAACAACAAAAACCAACTCACCTTTTTCCTTGACTTCTTTCTCCCCCAATATTCAACCAGTGAGAATATCCTACTGGCCCTTTGATGGGGGCCATACTTCTTCTTGCCCCCTCCGCTATCCTGATCGTGCTACCAAGATCTCTTGCTTGGGTTATTGCCATAGCTCTGCCAGTTCTGCTTCTAGACATTCTCATTTATAATTCCCCACATGGAGGCCAAAGCAATCCTTGGAGACTTTTCGCGGCTTCCCCATCTCAAGGAGCTATTGCATATTCTTTGGCTCACCTTGGCTGCCTTATTTCCTTCACAGCAGTGATCATTTCTGGCAACTCCTAAATATGTCTTTCCTTGTTTGTTTTATGACTTTTAGGTTTTCCCCATCACAAGGCAACTCCATAAGAAATTGAGTTGCTCACTGTTGTATTTTCAGTGACTAATGCAGTGTCTGGAATATGGTAGAAGCTTATTTTTAAAAAAATTTTGAGTAGGGGCGCCTGGTGGCTCAGTTGGTTAAGTGTCCAACTCTTGGTTTGGGGTTGGGTTGTAATCTCAGGGTTGTGAGATCGAACCTCCCCCCCACCCCAATCACTCTGTCCCTTTTCCTTTTCTCCTCCCACACCACTCTCTCTCCATTAAAAAAAAAAAAAGGATAAATAAGTGTGGGAATTACTATTAGCAAACTGGGGCCAGGCCTACGGATAGACCCCTTCAATAGTTCTGACTCTAAAGAAGGGTCAGACTAATGGCACCAAGGAAGGCATGAGGAAGGGTACGCAGTAAGTGTTATAGATGAAGAACTTTTGCTCACCTGGACTTGGTTGAAAAAGTGTCAGATTTTAGTATTTTATGGTATGAATTCTAATTGTCAGTTTTATTATGGAAGAAGTATGAATGGCTGGCATCAAATAAATATGAACAGCCTGCTGATCCTCTACTACTATTTGAAGTCTGCTGTAACTTTCTATTGTTTCAGAGGTAGTCATTGCTTATTAATGAATTCAATTTCTCACTACACATTCCCTGAACTAAACATTATTGCCTGACCTGACAAAGCAAATCTATCCCTTTCAAAACTGTAAACATTAGACTTGGAAAGAAGGAAAACCGTGATGCAAAATTGGTCACATCAGAAAAATTTTCATCCAAATAAGATAAAGAAGTTGATTAGAAGAGAGTCACAGAAGGGCAGGTTGTCATTTGAGCTGGCCTACAGTAAAAATAATAATAATAATAATAATAATAATAATAATAACAACAATAACAGTAACAAACAAATAATAAAAAATAAATAAATCTTGTTTGCCTTCTGCTGTCCAAAGCTCTATAAAAACAAAACAAAACAAAACAAAACAAAACAGGGTTTCCAACTGACAGAAAGGGATATCAGATTTGTGGTTGCAAGAGGCAGAGTGTGAATAAAGGTGATGAAAAGGACACAAATTCTGGTTCAAAGATAAATAAGCACCAGGGATGTCAAGTACAACAATGTCGATTATAGTTAACATTGCTCTATGATATTTAGAGAAGTTGTAGATCCTAAGACTTCTCATCATGAAGAAAAAAAATTATATCTACAGGAGATATGGGTGTTAACTAAACTTATCGTGGTGATCATTGCATGATATATGTTAAGTCAAATCATTATGCCATATGCTGTAAACTTAGTCAATGCTATATATAAATTATAACTCATTAAAACTGGGGGGGAAAAAGAGTTGGTTTTGAGGACAGAAGTGAAGGAAGACATGAAATGAACATAATGAGTGGGTTGAGAGAGATTTTCCACATGTAAAGAGAAACCTGGAAAACAGGGCAGAGAAGGGGGTCAAGAGAGGTATTCTAGAGTCTCAAGAAAGTCAGTCTGAAGCTGAGTTGGTGAGAGAAACTGGTACATCTCTATTGAATGTCTTCAAGAGCATCAAACCCTTTGAGCAAATCATGACCCATTACTCCCCTGCATTGCAATAAATAATTCATTCAGAGTTCTGTGTAAGTAGAAAAGAAATGGCCCTATTTTGACTTCCAACTGGTACTTCTGCTTTTCCTCATGGAAAATAAGTACTTTTCACCTCTGCTAACATCCTCCAATCTCAAGGAAGGCAGTAAGCAGATTTCTGTATCTGGCTGGCAAACAGCATATCTGCCTTCCTTTGAATTCAGAGACTGTCACTTCTGGGTTTCCTTTGTAAGAAACAGTTCCCATAACAACATGAGAAGCCAGACCTCTTGGGGATCTCCTGTGGAGCTCTGGAATCTTCTTTGCCTCAGACGAAGGGAGGAGAATGCCAGTAATCCTGCCTGGGGTTCCTTGTTGATGTGCACGTATATTTGGAAGTGGACCAGTCAACACCACCAAGGGCAATTCTGCTCTTCCTCCTGGTTACTCTATATTATGCAGCATTTCAGATGGCAAAACTCTATTTTGAAATAAATCAACTACTGACTGAAAGAAGGAACTATTGTAAAATATTCCCAAAGTCTGAAAAATGGATGTACATCTCAGGGAAATTGAAGCCTGGTGTTGATAAGTAGTCTATACCTTAAATACATTGTATGTCTACATGTGCATGAAAATATTTGCATATATACTTAAATACGTGTATAGTCCTTAGGAAAGATTGGTTTAGGGGGAAAAATGATATCAAAAGAATTTAGGGAAATTAGCTTCTTTGTAACTGTACGTTAGGTGCATAACTCTGCTGGTACAGACCATAAAGCAAACATGTTTAGAATAAAGTTTGAAATTCAGACGAGACACCACTGAGTTACAAAGTAACACAGGCAAATACTTACAGCTGTCCCATTTTTAATAAATCCACTTTGGTGTCGCTTCTTAGTTTTTTGGTAATTTTTGTTATGGTTATTTCTATATTGCGATTAATGACTCTATTATCTCTGATTCATTATTAAAATTTAGCTGGACCAAAATGATTGGCTGGGGCACAGTAATATCTCTGTAATGTAAGGTTGCAACAATAGATCACTTTCTCTTCACATTATTTTATATTTCTAGACCTGATGTAATAGCCCAAATGATTCCATTATACAGGTATTTTTCATAATAATATTAAATTACCTTTACCTCTTCCATAAATTGTACATAGTGATTTGTTCTGTGCCTATCTTCTTTCCTTCTGCTAGTTGAAATGAGGAATTGCCATGTGATTTTTTTTTAACCCCAGCTCTCCCAAGTGTACCCATGCTGCATTTGGAAAAAAAAAAAAAAGATAATAGACAAAAAACAGACGCTATTGTTAATAAACCAACACTCACAAGATGGAAATAAAGGGATGCTACTAAATCAGATGGTCTCAATTTAATTGTTTCTTTTTACTATATTTAAGTTGGTTGAATTTGTTACATTACACAGTACCAAGAAATTTTTGTACAATTTTAAGAATTCAGATTTTATGAATCTACTTTCTTTTCCCTAATGTGAGCAGGGGCTGAATTAAATTTAACTTTATCTTATCTATGCTAAAGGACAAAAGTATACATAATAAAATTACTGAAAATTGCAATTTAATTCACCTTATGCTAATATAACAATGGTGTTTTGTTGAGTAGAATATTTTGCACTTGGGATTTGTATGATGTTTTCTCATGGTCAGGTTTAGGTTATGGATTTCAATTTAGAATTTACATAAGAGATGTGTTCTCAACACATCAAATCTGTATATAGATAATATCCATCACTCAGTCAAGATGGTATCAGATTCCCAGACTGTAAAGTGATGATTTTTCCCTTGCTATTATCTGGGAGAGGCTTTTTTAAAATGTTCAATAATCCCTTTATATACAAAAAAAAAAAAAAAAATACTCCCCCTTAGATTTTTGCAGTGTTTTTCTGTTTTTTTGTTTTTGTTTTTGTTTTGTTTTGTTTTGTTTTTCCCTGTTGCTTCACTTTAAGGGGTTCTTATTGAAATCCCTGGCACTTGCTTATCTCTATAGGAGTGTTTCTTTCCAGGTTTTGGAATGACCATTTGTCTTGTGAACTTTGTGATCAGATGGATCCTCAAAAAGTTGATAATTTGCTCTCTACCGGGTTTTCTTGTGGCAAGGATCAACGCTTCTGTGTTCTAGCTCTCTGCTTGTCCAAGCTGAAATTAGAATTCTCTATTTTTGGCATTTGAATGTTTAATCCATCTGGGGCCGATTCTTGTCTCTCCAGCTAATTTTAGACTTCTTATTTATATTTATACTCTTGTACTTTCATATTTATTTTTGTATGTCATAAGGAAATATAAAGAGTTTGAAATTGCCCTATCCCTTGGCAATTGAGTGATTTCACTTTTAAGATGGTGAACCAAAGGAGATACTTGGGACACTGAAAGCAAAGACCGCAGGGGGCCTATACATTACAATTTGGAGCAATCTAAAAAAAGCTTTCTAAAAGTTACCTTACACAAATCTACAGCATTACAAATATCATTCCCTTTAATCCCCAGGGCCCTCTCACTAAGGGGCTCATTGAGGATTCTTTTGCTTTAGGACATTGGAGTTATGCGTTTAGGTCAAATTTCTATCCTAGTCTTCCTTTTATATTTGTCTCTCCGTTGGTCTCATTCATCTTCCCTTTTCTGGTTGTTTGCTTATATCTTTTGTTGGGTCCCCCCAAAATTGGGTACCCCAATAATGGGTCAGTGATTAAAGGAGTGAGACTGATACAAAGCGAAGGTTAAGCAAAGCTTTATTTTGCGCCAAGCATCAGGAATCAGACCAACTGTCAAAAAAACCAGTTGGGGCACCCCTCCAGAGAGGACGACCCCTCCCTGCTTTCCAGACTAAATTTTATAGAGCAAAGGCCATGTGGTTGGGCCTGGCCACACACAGGTCGCCAATGAGATTGTAACACACACAGGAAACTCCACAGTGATGCTAGGTGACCAATTGAGTTACAATTTATCCTAGTAGACATTTGAACCAGCCTATCACACCTTGGTTAGTATTGGCGCCAAAAGGCTCCCAAAAGGCGGGGACCCCTACTCCTTGGTAGCCAGGAGACAGTATGTGCCCCCACTGATTGAATACCTCCACCTGGCCTGACCCACCCTTGTACTTGGACTTTGTTACCTGGGACTGGTTTCCTGGACTTGCTTTTAAGTAAGTTCCCTGGGGGTGGGGTGGGGGGCAAGGTCAATTTAAGCTTTACAACAAAATGGCAGTTCAACCGGGGTGGGTCTGCTCTGGCTGAATAGACCCTTAGACTGTAAGAAAGTTTCAATCAGTCTAGTGCTTATAGTAAAAAGGACCCAAGATTTGGAATCAGAACGATCTGGGTTTGAGGCCAGGTTGTCAGACTTTGGTCCAGTTAATGAATCCCTAAGACACTCAACTTTCACATTAGTGTCCCATATATTACAAGGCAATTTTAATTGTTACTGGTTTATGACATTTTTCTCCTTTCAAACATAGTCTTCTCCAATCTGATTCTTCTCTGAGGTCACCTATACCTCGGTATGGGTCTGTAAGTTCCAATTCTTCATATGGCCCCAGAAAGACCACAAATTCTCTCTCCTTAGATGATCACAGCCATTTCCAAGTCTTTAATACTATGTATAAACAGAATTTCCAAATTCTTCTTCTGGTCTTAACCTTGTTTAATGCCAGTAGAAGCCCAACGTCTATGTGGCATCTTCACTCACCAATCCAACAGTTGCTTCAAATCTAACACGTCCGATATTGACCCTTTGCTATCCGCCAGGTACTATGCTCGACACTCAACGATCGTCTTTTTAATAAATAGCATCAACCTTTATCCAGTTGTTTTGAACCAAATAATTTGGAGTCATTCTTGACTCCTCTCTTCCTTTATAGCCCATATTCACTCTCTCAGCAAGTATACATCCTGAATCCTTTGAAACATATCCACTATTATACCCTACTTACACCATCATCAGCCCTCACCTGGAAAATGAAAACTCCCCCCTAACTGATATGTTCTGGGAGTCAGGACCTGCACAGTCTGGATTCTGTAATAGGCTCTTCTGGCCCCACTGGAGCTATTTCTACCACTCACAACCCATTTCTTCTAAATGCTATATATCTGTCGGTCTCATGAACCTTGCTCATTGTGATGTTGCCATTCTCTGCACTTTTATTTGCCATATACTTAAAAGAGACATTTATTTGCTATATACTTGGCTATCTAGCTTTATCCATTCTGCAAAATACAGACTGAATGCTGTCTATTCCATAAAAGTGTTTCTAGCTCTCAAAGCAAAAAAGCAGTATGTCTTCTTGGGAATCCCATGATACATTTTCTTACATATATTTGCTACCATTTCTTTCAAACTACCTATGAAAATTTTAAGTTAGAAAAGTAAGACAGGTTTATGCTGAAAATCAAAACCATACAGAGGATTGAAATAGATGTCTCTTTCTCTTCCTTCACCTAACTCCCTGATTCCAAGAAGAAACCATTGTTCACAATTTCTCAGATTGAGTATATTTTTCTAGGTTTGTCATATGTCTTTGGGCTTTGCAGTCTATAACATTTACTTTATCAAATGTTTGAAAATGTATCAACTTGGCCAATTTTTTCCTTCTATCCCTGTTAGAACACAATGTACACAAACTGATCATAATACCTTAGGCAATGATGATGGGCAGATATTCCATAAAAGGGGAGGGGGAGTCAGTGATAGAATTTTAAAAAGACTTCTTGTTGAACAGTGTTTTAACTATAATATAGTCATACACTATAGAATCTGGTCAGAATTTAAACATGGATTTCAGTAAATGTATTTATATGCCCTGAACAATGATGGCCTGGATCATGCCGATAGGCTATTCGGCTGATTTATTACAACCATAGCCATCTGCCTTTTTAAGAAACAATTTAATTTAAAAAATTGCATGTATAGAGTTTTTGTCCTTGACCTTCTTACAGATATTACTGAAAAATCAAGCTAAAAATTCTCCAAAATCTCATAAATTACCTCACTCCTATGGCTTACATCATCCTGCCTCTTCCTTGACAGCTGAATTAATTTTCAGAAGTCCCATGGAGTCATCCTGAGCCATTCATTATCCCAGGCTTGTAGCAGAGCTCTATATAGGCATTTGCCAACTTGTCCTTTTAATGGTCTTCTAATGATGAATTGGCCTTGAGTGATTCTGTGCTCTACCCCTGTCCCTTCACGGACTCCTTTTTCTCTTGTTGGCCATTGTTCCCTCCTCTGGGGACCATATTGGAAGCCTCAGCATCACAGGAGAAACAAAGACCCACTTAAAGATGACACCTACCACCTAAAACTAGGCATCCCTTCTCACACAATGCCAACTTGATCAAGTTAGTCTACACCTCACTTTTCTTCTCTTTTCTCCATTTCCTGTGTTTGCATTTGTTCTTATGAAACTGAATCCAGCTGATTTTTCACCCAAGTCATAAATCCCAAATGGGGAGCTTCTGGTCCCACCATCTCCTTTTTTAATCATGGCCTGAGCTTGACCATACCCCTTCCTACTTGACCATACACACTCCGACTCAAGATTTCTCAACTGTCACCCTTTGCCTCTCTTTCATGGTGGAACTGATACTTCAGATGCTTGAGGCACACTCCTATACGGCTCGGGAACAAGTCAGGAAAGTGACAGCTACACTAGATATTTCAATGGAATTTAATATTGGTTCCCTAGATATTGAGGGACTAAAGGACATAAAGGAACTATAAAACAGCAGAAGAATACTAACCACACAATGATACTACCACCCATAGGGCTGGGGAAGAAAGGGAAGAGGATGGGGCTGTTGTAACCTGGGAACAAAGGGGATGCCACGGAACTGGTATTTAGTCTTCTGAGAAGATGGTGCTCCTTGTTTGTGGCTGGGGCCCCTATGGCATGGCTGGTTCTGGGGGTTCAGAGAAGAGCTGTGTCTCAAATCACATGGTGCTTTCGTGGTGAAGGTTTGTTGCTGGGGGAGCCCTGATAAGAGTAGGAAGGGCCGATTTTCTTCTCTGCTTTCTCCTGCCTCCTGTCTTCTCCTAGTACCACCTTATCAAAACCTAACAGGAAGTCAGCCGACAAAGGAGACACCCACTGTCCACCCCATCTACACAGAGCAGAATATAGAAAGGTGAATTTGAAACACAGAGAAAACAGCTTAATAATTAGCACTCCTAACGTTCAAAGTTTGCTTCATCTCAAGCTGTCCACCATTATTTTAAATGTTCACACATCCATTTCTCTGCCTGAAGCACTCTCCCTCTTCATTTTCACCTGCTGAATTTGCCTGTAGATGTGTTTTTTTTTTCCTCCTGTAACTGTTCTTCTCCAGTTCTTAGAAGAGAAGTAAATACAGGTTTAATATACTCCATAAAGTGCCGAAGAGTCTAAACAAAATAACTGCCCATTTCACATAATTGCTCTGAGTTTCCAATTAAATCAGCTTACTTTGCAAATTAAAAGTTACATGTATCATTATTATTAACGCTGATTATAACACGCCCAAAGTTACTGGGTTTACCTGAACTGTATGGTGTGACGAGTGCTATGCATTTTCTCCTTTAATTCCTATAATGGCTCAGTGGGATCATTGCTATTATTATTCTCCTTTCGGAAGTGAGAGAGCCGAAGATTTATGGGTTCCATATATGCCTACAAATTTAACCTTGTGGCTTGGAGTGACGCTGGTGCAGAAGTAAAAACAGAAGCCCACTTTCTCCCTTCTGTCTTTTCTCCACTTGCTAAAATTGTTGCCATTCTTTGGTAGATTTCTTTTTGAGATGAGTCAAATGGGTATACGTTGTTGTGCAGGAAACCACTGAAGCTTCAGACAGACCAGATGAAGGGGACCCATGCTGGAGTCATCTGCCAAAAACAAGTCAGAATGTTATCGCTACAAGATAGTTTGTTTAGAAATACAATCTTTGGGGCACCTGGGTGACTCAGTTGTTTGTTTTAGCTCAGGTCATGATCTTTGTTTTAGCTCAGGTCATGATCTCAGGGTCATGGGATCAAGCCCTGCGTTGGGTCCTTGTGCTACACATGGAGTCTGCTAGAGATTCTTCTCTCTCTCTCTCTCTCCCCTCTCTCTCTCTTTCCCTATGCCCCTCCCCAACCCCCGGTGCTGCTCTCTCTTTCTCTCTCTAATTTAAATAAATAAACTTTAAAGAAAGAAGAAATATGACTTTTGGAAAAGGCATAGCTTCTGAAACAGAACACAAAGTGTAGCCATCAAGGAAAAACATGACAAACTGAATTATATTAATATCAAGAATATTTACTCATTAAAGGCCACAAGAAAGTGATTAAAATGAACCCTGGAGAGTGGAAGAATATGTTTACAATATACGTGTTCCACAGAAACTCATGCCTAGGATATATACAGAGCTCTTAGAAATCAATAGGAGATTCAACGTTGTATGAAAGCTTGGCAAAGTAGCTGAATATATATCTAAGAAGAGGAGAACCAAATTTGGTTGATCAAAGTTGGTATGTACCTTAAAAGTTAAAATGGATTTTTAGCTCTCAGGGAAGTGGAAACTAATTCCATATAAAGCAAGGGCCTTAAATAATAAGTAGCAAAATTTATAAAGAGAAAATACCAAATATCAGCTATCTATCCTACAGGGCTAGTGGGAGTGAAAACTGGTACTACTTTGGTGAACTCCTCCGCAGTAGCTATAACAGCTGGACATGTGCCTACAGTGGGACAGGGCAATGACACTTCTAAGAATGTGCCCTGTGGAAATGCTTACCCACGTCTGCCCAAAGACAGTGCTGTTTGTAATGGCCAGAGATTGGAGACCATCCAAATGCCCGAAACATAAGAATGGATAAAGAAGTGTGGCATATGGACACTGCAGACAACCAGAGAATGAACATCCCCTGGTTATATTTGTCACAATACGTACGAATCTCCTAGACGTAACGGTGTTTCCACTGATGTTCAAAAACAGACCAAACTGAATCCTTGCTTTCTGACGTCAAACAGACGCCAACCTCGGTGGTGGAGGCCGAGAGCAGGACAGTGGTGTTCTGGAGCGCTTGCATCCCTGTTTCTTGATCTGGGAATGTCGAGTTTAAATGCTTACGAAATGTATGCTGTGCTGTACATGATACATCGTATTTCAAAGTAAAACAAGACAAAAGCAAAAGTAGAAAAAATTCTGTTTGCCTTCTGGCTCTATTGGCCTCTGAAATAACAGTCTGAATCTCCATTGTTATGTCACTGCAGAGAGATGGGAATGTAGCCTCAAGGGCACAGGACATCTTATTAGGATGGCATGTGCCGAATACAGGATTATGAAGTAGGCACTTTTCAGAAGGGGAAATTCAAGTCGAAGATAAGACATTTGGTAGTGTTCAACCCAAGACCATTATGACAAGAGTGATAGATCATTAGAAAGCAAGGGGTAAAGCACACAGTGGTATTTACTCATGTTTCGACAAATTCAAATTTCAAGCAGTCTGGTACCACTCCCATTCTACTGGGGATGTCAGGCTCCTCTAACAGTAGTTTGCTTCCATCTGACTCTGGATGCATGGTCTGGGGTCCACAGGGAGGGAGGGCCGACCAACATCCCTGTGAATGCCTCCTGGTTACTTCGCAGGAGTGCGTGGCTTTTTAATTTTTATTTTTTCTTCTTCAATGTTCACTCTCTTTTGTAGACAAACATAAAGCAGTACTTTTAAAATAAGTCCAGGAGTCCCTGAGTGGCTCAGTTGGGTAAGCATCTGCCTCGGCTCAGGTCATGATCTCAGGGTCCTGGGATTGAGCCCCTCATGGGGCTTCCTACTCAGTGGGGAGCCTGTTTCTTTCTCTGCCCCTCCCCCTGCTTAAGCTCTCGCTCTCTTTTTCTCTTTCTCTCAAATGAATAAATTAAAAAACCTTAAGAAAATAAATCCATATTTCTTTGTGGCTTGCGTGACCGTCAGAGGTGAGTTGTTAAAGGCAGGCTCCATTCTGCCCTCATGGGGATAGGACTGAAGGCCATTAGAGCTGGGGCTCCTGCAGCTCCTGGACCCACAGACAGGCAGTGAGGATGGCCAGGTGAGAGCTGTAGCGGAAGGGCCAGGATCAGGAGGGCACAGAATTTGGTTCATTGAAGCTGAGTTGCTAGAGCCTCTCTGTCCCTTAACCAGCACCAACAAGGGAACTGACCCCGACCCTTGGCAAAACAGCGTACCGACTCTGGGCTGGCTGCTTAACGGGGTCAGGGCTGCACTGGCCTGGTCCCCAGTTTTCCATCTGCGCTCAAGTTTGCATCCCTCCCTTTCTCCCTCTGCCCATATCGCCAGTGGTTCTCGACACCGCATTAACTTCCCTCCCAGTACAATAATCGACTCCAATCTGCTATTATCACGGAAATAGAAGAGGTAAAGTGCCTGTAATAGGATCCAAATCAAATCACTTTCACTTCAGCCAGCTTTTGCTGTGAAGCCAAGGATTCCCCAGGGAGATTCAATACACAGAAACACCTGCAGACACAGGCTGAGGCCCGGAGAGGAGATGGAACACGACAGGCCTCACTCGCCTGTAGCATCTTCTTAGTTACAAGACGGTCACCTCGCGAGTAATGACCTCGGGCAGGCTCTGATAAGCTTGTAACTCGAAGGCAAAGCCGGGATCAGACTCTCACTGCCTTCGACCCATTCCTGAAGCCATGGGTTGGTTTAGAATTCTCAGCTCGGAGGTTGTAATTCTGGGTCCTTTCCCGAAGTCTTTGCCAGTGACAGGGGTTGATTTGTGGGAATTGCTGCTTATTCTTTTTTTTTTTTTTAAGATTTTATTTATTTGACAGACAGAGATCACAAGCAGGCAGAGAGGCAGACAGAGGAGGTGGGGGAAGCAGGCTCCCTGCTGAGCAGAGAGCCCAATGCGGGGCTCCATCCCAAGACCCTGAGATCATGACCTGAGCCGAAGGCAGAGGCTTAACCCACTGAGCCACCCAAGCTCCCCAATGCTTATTCTTTGAGCAGACCATCCTCAAGGCATGAATGAATGTAGGGGCACTACAGGTTCCTTCCGCTATCTGAAAGCTTTTTTTTTTTTTTTAATTTAATTTTTTTCAGTGTTCCAAGATTCATTGTTTATGCACCACACAAAGGGCTATCTGTACCCCAGTGCTCACAGGTGCCTCGCTTTTGTAAGCTGAAATGGCCTAAAGCAAAGAAGCACTTCCCATTAATTTATATGGGAGAATGTTACACATTTTTGGACCCCCAAATTCACCTCTTTTAGGCTTTTCTGATGCCCCCAGGGCATGTCCTGCTAATGACCACATAGCAGAAATCAAGATAAAACACAGATGCCCACAGACACAGGTCAAAGCCCCGGTGGCTTGGTGCTGAGATGTTGAGGGTAGTTTCCTGGGGAGAATGCTGGGGCCAGGCTTCTCAAGCTGCTGGACGTGAGCATGGCCTCTGTGATAGCTCACTGCCAAACAGACACTGCGCTGTTTCTTCTTGTTGCCTTTTTTATATAAAAGCAAAGATCCTCTCCAGATTTCTTGTGGTTGGCAAAAACAGGTATTAATTGCTTCTTTCATAAAAATGAAGTTGCATAAAGTGACCTTTCAAAAAGCAGGGGACAGCTGCACTCCCTGTTAAGAAACGAGAAAGGCCAAAGCAAATCAAATTGAACATAATTCAGGCCTGGCGGGGGGTTGCGGGGGAGATAGGGAAAGCTCAACAGATCCTTCCTTTGGGATTTCTGCACAAATACTCTACACTTTATCTCTCCTGCTGCCTTCCCCAGTTAAGGTTCACTAGAGCGAAGCCCTTTCCATATAGTTTCCAATAGTTCACATCTATTTTGTTGACTTCTCATATATATTACTAGTTCAACAGCAATGCTGTATATATTTGGGATGGCACCATAAGTTCTCATTTGGGCTCAGAATCTGACACAGACTTGGCAGAAAAAAATCTCATAGTCGATGCCTACTTATGTGCCAAAGTCTGAAGATTTCGGCTGCCCAGACTAATTGATAGTTCCTGTAAGCAAGTTACCGGATAAGCAAAAAGAGCAATTATAGTCTTCATTTCACAGACGTATTAAAAAATCATCACAGATATTGCCAAAGCAAATGGAAACATCAGTGGAGACATTCTCTAAGGCTCTCCTTCCATATTCTCTTGTAGTTTTGCCCTTGACCTCTGTCTGAAAAGTAGAAGACAATAACAACTTTGCATTAAAGTTTCACCCCTCAGCAACCATATGACTTTGGACAAATAGCTTCATCTCTCTGAACCTTGAGTTCCTCATCCGCAGAATCCTGCCTCAGTATGGTTGCGAGTGTCCCATGAGGCCACATGTTTGAGAACTTGGTTATTCCTAACGTGGGATATTGAGACAAGAAATTATAATTTTTCAGAGAGCATTATGTGACCACAGTTAAAAAGCGTAAAGTGAGGGTGTCTGGGTGGTTCAGTGGGTTAAGCCTCTGCCTTTGGCTCAGGTCATGATCTCAGGGTCCTGGGATCGAGCCCACACATTGGGCTCTCTGCTCAGTGAGAAGCCTACTTCCTTCTCTCTCTGTGCCTGCTTCTGACTACTTGTGATCTCTGTCTGTCAAGTAAATAAATAAAATCTTAAAAAAAAAGAAAAAGCGTAAAGCGACAAAACATTTCTTCTGAAAGCAAATTTTAAAAAGATGGAGAGAGAACCGTGATGGCAATGTGGTGTGTTTCTCAGGAGGGAATCCGCTCAGGACGGTAGGCAAGCAGGCCAGCCACCTGTGAGGGAGGGCATCCTGTGGTCACCAAGCACAGGGCAATGGAAACATGCAATTAATAGTTGTAGAAACTACAGCCTGTGGGGTCTTACCACACTGGCTCTTTGTCCCATGGACAACCGAGGCTGTGGGGTAGGAGGAGGCAGCCTGCAGGACCCCAAGGCCCAGGTGAACTTGACAGTAGTGGCTTCCAGAAAGGGTCACTTGAAGACATCTTCTGAGAATAGAAGAGGCATACTCAGAGGCACAGGAGGGATTCTCCAGAGAGGAAGCCATTAGGAGGATTTATGCCTGGACTTCTGCATGATCTCAGATCCCTTAAATTATAAGATGTATCTAAGGAAAATGGTTTCATGGTGAATGTGGATCTCAGGGAAAAAGTCGACTGCTGTTAACAGTGACAAGCCTGTCTCCTTTAGAGCCCTTGTGGCACCCGTTTTCATCCGGGGCAGCACTCTGTCATGGGCTTCCAGACAAGATGAGGGTGTGTCAAGGTCAAAACCAGGTTGTGTGATGTACAACGGGATGATGTAGGCACATACTGGGCAAATGGCCACCTGAAGCCAAGGCAGGTCTGATGTTTGTGTAATTCATTCTTTTCAATGAAGGGCTTTCATGTAATATGTAACAAGCATTGGCTTAATAGGCATGGCTTTGGGAGATATTTTTTATAGATACATGGAGCTATAAAAAAAAAACACAATATCCAGTTTAAGGTTTGAAAATAATGGTGAATTTATTCTGTCCATTCAACAAATGTCACTCGAGTCCCCAGAGAACCCCAAGAACCTGTGGAAGGAGACATTCTCTGAGTTTCTGTGCTGTGTGTGTGCAGAGTTGGGGAAGCATGAGGGCAATTAGCTACAATAGGCTCATGTTGCTCCTGGAGGGCACCTGATGAAGAAGAGAGCAGAAGAACCAGTGCAGTTCCTACCTGGAATTGCTGGGGACCACCTTGGAGAAAAGGTGATACTTGAGTCAAGATGTGGAAGACTAGTAGAAAGTAGTCAGATGAAGAAAGTACTTGGGGAAGGTAGTTCTAGAACAGAGAATAGCAGGTGGAAGGTCTTGGAGGGAAGAATGCAGCCTAAACTGACGGGAGCACACATATTCTGTTACAAGAACTGACTTGAATCCCATATTGAAGAATGCACAAGGTCTAGTCATGTGTGACTTTAAAATGGCTAAGATGCATGGGGGTGGGGGGAGGTGACCACTGGGAAAAGTGGACTCAGGTGGGCTCCCCTGGGATCCCCGGCATGCCCATTTTTCTTCCATCACCTGCCCCCTTCTTCTTAATGACCTCCCCAATTTGTTGAGCACTTAATACAACCAGGGCATTGCCGTTCACATTTTATAAGCAAGAAGTCCAGGCTCAATTACTTGCTCAATTACACAGAATGGAGTGATTAGATAGAAAAAAAGGGCCATTAAACCTATGGCTGATCCCAACATGATGTTCCCAGCCTGTTCCTTCTGTTCCCTCCTGGCATAATGGCCTAGATCTTACCCACATCCCTTTCAATTCCCTAGTCTCCCTTTTCTTAGACACATTCCCTGATCAGGTCTTTGTGGTGGTGATGACATGCATACCCTCTATCTCACCAATTAGTGATGCTTTCTCAAGACTTCCTTTTATACCAGAACATCAAAGGGATCCAGTTGCACGACAAGGGAAGTTAGTCCCCTAAGACAGTCCCCCAAACTGGTCTTCATTTACATTTTGGGAAACTCTGTCAGTGACCTCATACTAGGGACTCCAGTGCATATTAGTGTATTCAAAACTCTGGAAAATTATTAGCGAAGCAATCCGTGCAACTCCTTGTTTCTCAAACTCCTTTGACGTCACTTTGCATATATATTTGTTAAGATCCGGGGACGAGAGAGCCCGAGGAACACACTTTGGGAAACTCTGCCTCATGCTATCACCTACATCTTCCTAACATCAGCACCAACACTGCAGTTTCTGTTTCCTTTATATCCAAGAGGTCCTGTATGACTTTGTTAAGGCTGCCATAACAAAATACCAGAGCCTGGTAAACAAAGACATTTATTTCCCCACGGGTCTAGAGGCTGGAAGTCCAAGATGAAGTTGCCAACAGAAATGGTTTCTCCTTAGGCCTCTCTCATTGGCTTGTGGATGGCCACCCCCCCCCACCTCCCGTGTCCTCACAGGGTCCTCCCTCTATTTTTATGGGTCTCTAGTGTTTCTTCATCTTGTAATAATACCAATCATATTGGATTAGAATCTTACCTTTCTTACCCCCTTTAATATTAATTACTACTTTGAAGATCCTATTTCTAAATACAATCTTAATGCCTTAAGGCATTAGCACCTGACTTTTGAGGGACAGAATTCAATCTGCACAGGCCCTTCTTCTACCCTGTTCCAATGGCAGATGTGCAGTGTGGTGAGACCAGTTAGTTTTCTGAAACATACATGATGCTTACTTTAGTAGCAAGGGACTTTTAAGTCCACTGGCATGATCTGAAATAAAAAAGGGAGAAACGAAGGGAAGGTACAAGAATGGACACTTGTCTTGTCTTTATTAGGCTTACCATTATTATCAAAGGACAGAACATTTTGGAGCTTACCCTGTATGGCCACATGCTTCTTTGGAAATCTGAGAAAGGAGTCCCCTTGGGACATTCTATTTCCCAGCAGCAAGAGACAAAAGTCAGATCAGAACATCTACATTGTGCTGGTTCTACATTTGCTTTCGGTGCTAGGAAGCTCAGTTTCCTCTTTAATTTTTGTAGCTTCCTTACCCAACTGTTACTGATATGACCATTTCCCCTTCATTTTGTTATTTGATACTTCAGGTTCTACATTTTGGGCGGGGGGGAGGGGAGTCTCAATATATGTATTTTTAGCATTTTGTGTTTCTAAGCTGGTTTAAGGCATTCGGGGTGGTGGTGACGGTAAACAGAGAAGTAGGTGAATGAATCCTCATCCTGTTGGGAAGAACATAAGGGGAATCAAGCAAGCACATGCCCTTGTCTCAATATAGTTTGAAGCAGAAGCTCTAGAACTATTGACTCAAGAGAAAACATGAGGAATATTCCTTTAAAAACATCGCGGTAGCAAGGGAGCAGATGTACTCAACAACAGAGCTCCAGAAACATTTCATATTCAACAGGATTTTGCAGGTTGGTTGGAGAGCCTCTGTTGGAACCTGATGCTTGACATTGCCTTAGCATCAGCTCAGTTGCAACCAATAAAATCGGGTCAACTTACTGACCAATTTTAAAAGTCATTTCAAATGTAAACCAAACAGCATAGGCATGTACTTTTCTGTTATAGACTGGAGTAGTAATACTGTCTTCACAGCCTTTAAGGAACTTACTAGATGGCGTTCACCCACTCAGAACAGGGCCTGGTGTTCAAAAGCTTTCCTGCTTTGTCTCCTTCCCTCCTTCCCTTCCTTCCTCTTTCTTACCTTTCTTTCTTACCTTTCTCCTTCCTCCTCTCTAGTCTGTCCTTTCTTCCTCTTTCCACCCATCTTCATGCTCCATTCACTCCTTAAGTCTTCCTTTGTCTAAATGGTTTGTCTCAATGATTCTAGCTGTTTTATACAGATTTTACAGGGATTTTTAAAAGCTATCTGCACAAAATTTTATGAGTAATTAAAAAACAAAATGTGCAGAAGGAATTCCATTGGAGGATGGAAAGATCATTGAGGGTAAAGGCCACATTCCAGACTTTCTTTTATTCTCTCCTCCCTCTTGTGCCAAGTACAGAGCTGGGCACAACATAGGCACAAAGTAAATAAGCAGTTTAAACTGATGAGGAAAGTAAAGCAAGATTTTAAAATTCTGTAAAGTAGTAACTGACACTTGCAGTTGCAGAATTTGACTCCAGAAGGAAGGCCTCTGGCTTCTGTCATTTCTATTATGACACATATTATGTGGGAGAGTCCATTGATGTCGGTTAGGTATCCCAATATATATGCACATGTGTTCCATTAGATATTCCTGGAGTTCTCAGATATATGGATGATTATAAAATAGCAATCATTTATGAAACACTTATAAATGTCAGGGATTCTACTAAGTGCTTGACATGAATCATTTCAATTAGTATTGAATATGTTAGTATGTTGTGTAATATACCACTGTGAATCCATATAGTGCAAACATTTCTCTCTTCCTAATTTGACTTTCAGAGAGAAAATGTATAGTCATGTTTGAATGCAAAGTTATACTGACTGAGAGTGCTTAATTCATTCTAATAAATGGATAGAGAATGTATGGATGAGTCTGTCTGTATTCATACTCTTTCCTACAGAATAGTTGCTATTATTTTGATCAAATTTTAAGTCCAGAATTGGGTTTATTGGTTTTGACCTTGACCTTGGCTAGTCCTTTTGAGAAATGTTGCGCCCCCTCCTATCAAGCAAGTAGGTGCACCAATTCTCAGGGGTCAGTCCATCAGTTTCATTTATGAGGAGCTTAAGGGTTGATCAAGAGGAGAGGGGAAAAAAAATCTCCAGAGCATGCTGCAGAATTATAATAGTTATTTTCTTGGATTTTTATAATCTTTTGGCAAAAAGCTTAATGTTTGGCCTAAATACACGGTTAGCTAAGAAGAGATTTTGTATTTTGTTCAGTAATAGCCAGGTGGATCCCTTAAAATAAAACAACATTATATCTGAATAAAAAGCCCGAGTTATACCTGTTCTCTATGATATTTTGGGGGAAACAATTACATATTGTGGATCTTTTAGGGATAAACAGAAACATTCCCCACACCACAATACTCACTGTAGCATATCATTAGAAAATTATAGTGGTGACGGAGAATTTTTGACTAATTAGGTTTCTTGGATAATAAGAGCTTTTTAATAAGGTACATATCATTTACAATATTGCTAATGAAATGTGAAAGCGATTCAGTACCGGGTAAGATAATGGCTAACTTGTTTTAATTGTTAACATTTTTTCCTGCCTTCAATGACACAGTCATTATTTCACAGACACCACTTATCATGAAATCCAAGAGGATTAATGGTTTCACTTATACTGGCGAAAATGTTTAAGCTGTCCCGATTATCAGTGCAGTTGGAAAGAATAATGGTTATTTGTCATCGCGTTTAGCAGGAGAATGAATTGTCCCCTGGATAGTGGTGCCATTAACCCTTTGAGGAAGTGGTAATCGAGTCCTACAACAGAGCTGGAAAGCACCAAGGTTTAGGCTTGGATGTTTGTGTGTGTGTGGCCTCTTCTTTTCCACAACTATCTAAGAGAATTCCCTCATATCCTGGTGGGCTTGGACACAAACCCTTAGGCTTGCTACACAATTTTGGATATTGGACCCATTCCTGTGATTCTTCTGATTCAGTCTTGAGATGCATGATCATGCTACTACCTTGAAAAAATATATATATATGTAAGCAAGAGAAATGTGAATTCTGGAAAAGGGAAAATATTATTCATAAATTTCTTGATCCTTACCTTTTCTGTTAAGGAAACAGAGCAAAAGGTGGAAACGGTCCTTGACAGTTTCTCACCTCCATCCCTGATTATGTGGTAATCCAAATTTTACATTAAAAAAACCCCTACATCTACTTTAAAGATTCTCATCATACTTAACATTGCTTAACTATAAAAAAAATACTAATTAAGGAAATTCAGTTTTTAAAGACAAATTGTGCTAGCTGAGGATCCACACCGATAAAGGTCTGCACTTTCGAATTAAGGCTTTGATTTCATACACATTCAAGTGGACAAAGACATGCCTGGTGCCTTATGCTTAATATTCTGATTTCAGTGAGTGGTTCTAGTGAGGGCTGGGATAGTGAAACAAAATGATAACATAAATAACAACAACAACAAAAAAACCAGGGTTATATTCAGAAAATCCATATTTGCCTTCAGTAAAAGTAACAGGATGCCTCCATTCCTGGAGGAGCGCATTGGGGATATAATAAAGTCAGGTTGCTATCCCATCCCCCCCAGTTGCTGCCCTGTCCCCCCAGTGGCAGAAATGGCTTTGCTGCTTCTGCAGCACCTGCCTCACGCTCTCTCCTGTGGCCGAAGCATTAGGGCAGCTCTAATCCACAAGAAGGAGTGCAGACACGAAGCGCATGTGCTTCTTGGGAGGGCATCCGGGGCAGACCTGGGGGAGTCGATTGGAGGAAAGAGGGCAGCAGCAACAAAAAATAAAGCGTGTTTTAGGAGATACAGGCTGGCTGCCTTATCTTGTTACAGAGAAAACACTGTCCTCTTTCCTCTGGAGAAACGGCCACAGCTCAGCCCTGTCAGGCAGTGCCAGGGGTGCGCTGCTCAGCTCTGGATAAGGAGAAACCTATTTCCTAAAAAAACAGAGTTCTCAAGAATTCTATCACTTTCAAAAGCTTCCAATTAAAAAAAAAGAGAGAGAGAGAGAGATTGAGAGAGAGACAGCATCAGGGAGACCATCATCCCTTTCTGCAGGGTCCATAAATGCAAACAGTTTCCTTTACAAAAGCTAACTCTATTCCCAACACATTAATGAACCAAGTTGCAAAAGGGAGCAAGATGTTTCTGGAAGTCAAGTGCAGGTAGTTGAAATGTGAATAGGAATTACATTATTCAACATTATAGGGGGGGAAATTGCCTCCTCGGGTGCCTTCCATCCTTGGAATCCAGATGGTCAGTGTGTGGAAGCATCTAGCATCATCACGATTATTACGTACGATCTATTGACAAACCGGTGTTTCTTTGAGACGGTAAACAAGACAATTTCTTCAGGAGCCCCATGAGGTACACCAGAACTACACACCCTAGCCATTTGAGATGGAAGAGGTCAAGGGAACAGCTGCCGGTAAATGAAAAAGACAGAAGAAAGAAAAGAAGGAGAACTAAACAAGGAAAGAAAGACAGGAGGAGGCAAAAGAAAAAAAAGGGGGGGGGGGAAGGAATAATACCATGATCGGGGTTTGAATGGCCCAAGTGTAGGGCTATAGACTCAGCACTGCCGACGTGGCTGACAAAATTATAGAGGGAATTTAGCGAGCAGATCCAATTCAGAGTTTCTGACTGACACAATGAGATTATGGTCCCCTCCGCAGATTGGAGTCTTTGTTTCCGTAACACTGCTTTTTGAGTTCCCCTGACTTCATTTGGTGAAGAGCGATTCTGGTGGAAAATGAGGCAGAGTGCGAAGGATAATGTTTTCCCCCGAAAGCCAGCACCAGCGAAATACCCTAGGAGAATTTAATTCCTTCATAATGGAGTTCAGCACCTTCTTAGTTATAAAACAAAATGGTACTGTAGCCTTTTTTTCAGCCAGCCAGATGCTTGATTTCAAAATAGCACAGGCTAAGATAAAATTTAACTTTTATTCTTGTCTCTAAAATAAATGTAAATGCATTAAGTGGGCAACGAGACAAATAAAGATCCCAAACAGACGGCTCCTTAAAACCCTGCTGGCAGATGCTGAGGTTAAAGAGGGGAGCCCACAGACAGAGGCTCCTGTCCCTGAGCAGGTGAATAGCAGTCTTAAAATCAAAATGATGTATGTGTTTGAAAGATTTTTCCTTTGTGATTACCTACTTCAGAGCCTGTCTCCTTTGGCTTGGGTTGTTGCAAAATCAAGGGGTGCGCCCTTCTCAGGAAGTGCCGGGCACAAATGATCGGTTTTGCTTGTTAACGCCTTCTGCCCCGTGGTCTTGAAAAACTCAGACTTTTAGTTAAAAGGTGCATAAAATAGCCTTCAAAATTCTGGACCAAAAAAAAAAGAAAAAAAAAAAGAAAAAGAAGCAAAGAAAGAAAGAAAAAGGAAAAAAGAAAAAAGAAGAGATGTTTACTGAAATCAGGGAAGGCACATGACATCTGCAAAGAAGAGACAGAGATGGGAGAGAAAGGGTCCTTTTCTAGCAGTACAGGGGACCCTGTTGTTACAAACAGATAAAAGCTGAGTTTTTGAGGCACGCTGTGGTCCGGCAGTAGCAGCTTGACGGTGGTGAATTGCTGCCTAGTCCCAGTTTTTATTTTTCTCAATTATAACCACCTCTGCCATGCCAGCTGGAAGCCAATATTCTGATTTTCCCTCAGTATTTATTATCCTGGAAGCTGTACTCCCTCACTCTCTTCCAAAGGGCACATTTTTAATTGACATATTCCTGGAAATATATTAGGTCAATTTAGCCGAGAACGTGCCAATGTATGTAAAATCCTCATGCTTGCATAAAACAATTTCTTAAAATGATTATGTTTAAATTTTCCTCACCGCTTATGCTGAAAGCCTGAGTTACCTGCACAACAACAAAAATGTCTCTTGTTACTTTGTAATTTAACTTCTCAAATTCCTATCGTGTCTTGCTCCCTTAACAACTAAACAGGACCATCATACATAATTAGGTATCCTTAATGTGCCGGCATTCTGGAGCTGGGTCATCATTTCACTAAAAATAACACATGCTCTGGTTTGTGAAGCAGTGCTAATGGAAGAGCAGGTGAGGAAAATTCCCTCACATAATCGGCTCACCTGGTGATAGAAATGATCGCCCTGGGGCACAGGGGTGCCGTCAAGTGCCCCGGTGAAGACGATATGTCGGATAATACGATAGTGCAATTGGCACTCCCTGTCTCACATAGTCAATTGTTAATAGTCCAAACTATTCCAAAACAACTGTTTCCACCGATTTGAAAAAAATCAATGGGATGATGTATCAAGGAAAACAACAACAAAAACCTAGAGTGGATTTATTTGTGGAAGAAAGCATGAGTGCTCAGAAAATAGAAAAGAAGATGACAAAACTGCGATGGAAATCTTCCTTGCTGACTTTTCTATCCCTGTTTGTTCAACTCTTGACATCGTTCACAGTTTTAACAGCCATTTATTGAGTACATACTATGGATGTAAGAGTACAAGCCATTCAATGTGCAAAATAATCCTATTGGGTAAAAACTGATAACCCTCATTTTACAGATATGGGAGCCCAAGCACAGAGAGGTTAAGTAAGTTGGCCAACATGACACAGACGGTAAATGGTACAATCAGCACTTGATTTCAGACAACTGGAACCCCGTGCCTGCATACCTCCGCATTAGTCAACACAGTCTCCTCATTCGATTCGGAAGGGACATGATACACTAAGTTTTTACCCTTGGGAACTTGGGGAAACATCAATAAGACTAACCATAAGTGATGCCTGGATCATAAGTTTTAATTATTTGATTTTTCAGTGAAACGAATTTCTGATTGATTTTTAGATAGAGAAGACTTTTTTTGTTTTGTTTTGTTTTTGGTTTGAGGATAAACCATGAAAACATAACATGGGTTTGGAATTACCAAGGCAAATTCTTTCTTCTAAACTTACTAGTTAAATGATCCTAAGGAAGGTACTTTGTCTCTCTAAACCCAGTTTCGGTGACATGGTGCTCAACTCCAAGCCAGATCTGAATATATAAACAGCGGTCTTCTTGTTATGTTTGTTGGTTGCTATTGAGTACATTGGATTCCATGAACTCATGACAATCTTCTCAGCTTCATTTGGATATCATATTTTACTTGGCTTTGTTTTGTGAACTCCAAAACTATAGTTAAAATTATTGCTGTTCAGAATGCTATAGGGCCATTAAAAACCATTTTTTCCAGTATGTTTTAATTTCTAAGGTAATTGTAAAGCAGTGTCAAATCTTGAGAATTAAACACAGTGTTTTGAGACATTGCTTACTACTTAAAAAATGACTAGCGTTCTTACAATTTTTTTTTTTTTTTACTGCCATGAAGTTTCCAAAAACTGTGTTAAAAATTAAAAAGCAGAGAAGCACCTGGGTGGTTCAGTCAGTTGATAACCTGACTCTTGATTTCAGCTCAGGTTATGATCTCAGGGTCCTGAGATAGAGCCCCATGTTGGGCTCCACGCTCAGCATAGAGCCCACTTGAAGATTCTCTCTCTCCCTCTCCTTCTGTCCCTCTCCCTATTTGCACTCTCTCTCTAAATAAATAAATTAATCCTTTCAAAAATAAAGTTAAAAAGCAGAGGTTTTAAAGCACAGAGATAAACCCAAAAATATAAATTCATGTGGTAGGTTATTGCAGAAAATTAGAATTCAGATATGCTTTATATATGCTGTCTATCACCAATTTAGCCAGAGACTAGAAAAAGTGGTTTTTAAAATACCAAAAATTCATGTTAAGTCCTGCTGTTAAGTGCCTTTGGAGGGCACCTGGGCGGCTCAGTGGGTTAAAGCCTCTGCCTTCGGCTCAGGTCATGATCCCAGTGTCAAGCCCTTGCTTCCGGCTTTCTGCTCAGCATTCTCTCTCCTGCTTCCCCCTCTCTCTCTGCCTGCTTCTCTGCCTGTTTGTGATCTCTGTCTGTCAAATAAATAAATACACTATTTTTTTTTTAATGCCTTTGGAAATTTATGGTGGTAACATGTTACCCGCCATGTTCTTTTTCATCCTTGATTGTGAATAGCTCTTTAACTGAACTTCCTCATGAGTTGAACTGAAATGATGCCAACACATTATCCCTGCGTGGTCTCAACAGAAGCTGTTGGCACTTCTAGAATTTTCTTCATGTGAAACTCTTCACTAACAGGTTAATAAAGAGGAAATGAGTTGAGTCTGAAGTGAGACCTTAGGCCCTCAGACACTTATTTTTAAAGTGTAAGAAGAAGGGAGCTCTACTGAAAGTGTTGGCTTACAAATGATCATTCTGGACCTTGCAAGTCTCATCCATATTGCTGCTTCTTCTTGTCAGTTTACCATCAGTACCATTGTCCCAAAATATGGGTCTGTGGAAGATGGTGAAAATGCACTGGAGAAAGTTAGCAAGGATTCAAATATACAGAAATGAGAAAGAGCAAGGGCATAAGACGTGTTTCCTTATGAGACAGAGTGAAAAAAATAGCTTTGGTTTTCTTCCATTTATAAATGTTTAATAATTACATTGTTTTGGGTTTCGCTCAAACTAATGGCTAAATTATATTCCAAGGTTAACTTAGGAACAGACTGAACAGACACAGAATTGGCATCCCTACCATTTGTGCTTTTACATTGATGACCTAGTTATCAAATTAGACTTATAAAATCCTTAAAACCTAATGAGTGATCTCTTCTAATCAGTGGTATTAATTCCCAATTGATTGATGCTAGACTATCTAATTCTTTCCAAGACATATGGAGAACTAATATATATTTTACATTGTTGAAGTGATTATTCTTTGATACCATGCTTCAGAGAGAGGTACTGTATTATTTTTAAAAATTATGAATGTAATGGATATTTGTTCAAAAGCAAGATGCAAGCTTCATTGGGTCTTTAAAAAAAACAACTACATGTTCAAGTATGATATGCTTTTTGAAAAAGCTGTGTGACAGAGTGGGGAAATAGTATAATTTGATTTAAACAGATCTGGGTTTAAATTCTAATGCCGGGTGCTCTAGAACAAATATAGGAAAATCCCCAGTTCTCCAGTTCTTTATGTATTATGGTGAATATTATTGCTTGCTTGGGGTTTGCATCAGGATTAAATGAGCTAATGTTTGTAATAGGTCTGTTTTATAGTTCAAAATTCAGTAGATGTTAACAGTATTATGGTACGTGTCATTAAGGAAATGAGTGAACAAGCCACAGACAGGCTCCCAGTCAATCCCTCCCAGCATTAGGCATCTTCCCATAGGGTGGCATAAACTGGGACCATCAAGATCTCCTCACACCGGGTGGCTCATTATCGGAATTGCATGCTTAGTTGTGGGTCAGCAGAGAAGCACTCTGGCATTTAGGAGCGTGTGGGGAGCCTGCTCAGCATCTGCCTGCCCATTACTGGAGTCCAGATGCTTCTATTTTACTGTCAATACCACGAGCACTTGACATCATGCTATCCCTTTTTTCCTCTGCTCACTGACCCTACTTCCTCTTTGCCCTACAAAAATTTTTAAAACGGATTATAAACTTAATATATCAACACACACACACACACACACACACAGAGACACACACAAACACACACACACCTGATAAGGTCCCTCTCATGGAGTACTGCCCTAGTTGAGGCATCTAATATAACCAGCAGAGCTGTTGATAATTACTCACTGTGTAGCTCTGGTCACACAGGCTTGTGCACAGTTACCATCCCACATCTAGCAAATTATCATTTATTTCATCATTCTATAAAGTGCTCAGAGATGCAGAGTATGGAAATCGCCAAGGCGCTGCAGTGCAATTTAATTTAGTCAAATATCAGACATCCACATAGTGTAAATGGAACATGAGTAAAGAATCTGATCCAACTGCCTACTGGTGTAATTGACTCAACAGAGCCAGCCTGTGTCATTAGTCCTATAAACAGTTGCATTTACAACAATAAAACTGAAAAGCATGGAAATTAAAAGCTGTTAGGATTTTCTCTGGTGTGCATTTATCTTTGAGGAAGTATGTACCCTCTCTAAACAAAATTTTTAATCTCTTTGGTAAACTGGCATCAGACTAACCTGTGTCAGCGATGCCTTATATATCAAATGGGTGATCAAATCTGAAATAGGCGAAAGGAGAGTCAGCTACAGTGGGGTGATGTGCTAACTTAATTGTCCACTGCATGAATTCAGCATTAATTTAATGGCATGGCATCCCGTTTCTGAACAGTAATCTTGGGTTATATCTGCCAACTGGAAGTCATTTTGGGGAATACTGTCAATCATATAGCCATTGTCATATAGCATTACACAGCTTCAGTAACTGTTAGCCTGAAAGTTCATCCTGTGGTTTCTTAATAGTATTTCTCCTCACTCACTATCCTATTTGATAGACAAGTGTCCCCCCAATAACGCTTGGTTGATTAGCAGGACCCTGTCAAACATGCAGAAAGCATTCTGTAGAAGTGACCTTTTACTCACCACTCCCACCTTCAGTCCCATTAAAATGAGGCTTTGAGCATGTCTTCTGTGAAATCCCATGTCAACAATTGAGAACTAGAGTGTCTTTCTATCTCTGGTGACATGCCACTGGACCACTTACCCAAAAATTGAGAGAGTGTATCATAAGGTTAAAGAACAGAGATCAGAGGTCATTATAATTCTCATTAGGAGATATTTCTATGCACTGACAATACATGAATTAATCAATATTTCTGTCTGAAAATGATCAGGTTGGGTAACATGGCTTTAATTGGAATGGTGCTATTCATAGAAAAGAAACATTTCAGGGTTTTCATGGCAGTCATCCCCATTGGTTACATGGTTTGTAGCAAAATGTGCGATGACAAGTAAGATGACATAAGATTTTGACATTTCAGTTCTCCCTGGAGTAAGCAGCTTGGAGAATATTTAGGGTTGGTCTAGAGCTCCTCAAATCCCACACTGGGACTTGTGCTTTGATACACACATAGATAATAGGAAGAAGGGTTCATGTAAAGTTTGTTCTTGTTGCTTTAATTTCATGTTTGTCCTGAAGGAAATACTAAACTCTTTGGTTTTCCAATACGTCACGGAAACTTCCTACCTCTAAAAATGGAGAACCATTTTTTGCAGACACATTTTCATTTACTGAAGAGCAAAAGAAAGGAAAGAGAGAATAAAAGGTATAAATAATAAACTCTTCTGCTACCCAGCGGGTCATGAAAGATTCTAACACACTGTTTTTCTTAGAATTTTTACTAGAAAACATTATCTTAAATTAAATGTCTATGAAAAAATATGTCAGTATATTCAAAGGGTCAACATGATATAATCTCTTCCTTGTAATGGCATAGATCTGTATTGATTAAAACTAAACTTAATTAGAAAATAATCATAAAGAAACACTTTTAAAAACCTAAATGACTTATAAGATTCAAATGCCATATTAACATTGATTTTCAAATCCTGACATTGTAAATTTAAGAGAAAGTGTGACCTTCTCATCCTATCTAAACTCAATAATAGCCAAGCCAAACAATATGTTTAAGTCCATTAAAGAGCCACCAATTTGATTTGGGCCTAAAAGTTTAAAATTATAAATAATAAACTATAGCATTATGTATTGAAACCTTGACTCAATTCACCAACTGAAAGCTGAAAGGGCTAAAAAGGCTGAAAAAAATCTGTCTTCATATGAGATACCATATTGGGAAATGCTAGTGTACAGTAATTTACAGTCGACAGGGTTATTCACACATATTCTATACAACTTGTGAACTTATTTCTGAAATGTACTTCTCACAAGTACTTTGAACACTTTTCTATTACTCTGAACTAAACAGTTTTAAATATCCAGGAATGAGAGAGGAAATCAGAATACTCAGTCTTTATAGATGCCAGCTTATCACTGATACCCACTAAGGGAATTTGAAGGAATTACACTGATGAGAAAGAAGAATCTATTAAAGTTGAGAAAAGATGGGCATCAATATTATCTAGAAGTAAAATGTGTGAAGTTAAAAAAAAAAAAAATTACAGTGGTACCCAGGTTGACAAGACCTTGGGAAAATGGAAATAGCAGAACTGCAGAATGTATAATTCAAAAATATTTTTTCATTCTTGTAGACACAAAACCAGGGAAACAAAAACAAATTGAGTTGGACCAAGACATTCTAAGCTGCCCAAATTTTCCTTGCTCACTGTGGACCCCAGCTGATTAAATAATAAAACAAACAACAACAACAACAAAGATAGAAAAAAGGGAAAAAAATGCATACCTGCAAATTCAAAAAGTCATTTGAATAGTGGAACACAGTTCCCATTTGGCTGAAACTTGAAGGGGGATCTAAGTACTTTTCATCAGATTGTTTCCTTCTGTTTTCTAGAGATAGTGCCAATAAATGAAGTAACTGCAAATGTACACTGTCTCACGTATTCTGCCCTAACTTGGTAACCTAGAGTTGACATTTGTCTTTAAGAGTTCAGAATCCTCTCTGTAAGTTAGCTGCAGATGGTAGTAGCTTTAATAACAATTATGAATGATGTGTAGGAAATGTGAGTGAGCATAGAATCAGGAGTAAATAATGGTTTGAGAAAAAGGAAAACAGAAAGGCAAGTCATATTCTGTACCATGTTTCCATGATTGCATCTTGCTAGGGACTAAGCTGTGTATCTCCTCCCCAAATTCATATGTTGAAGCCTAATCCCCAATGTGACTGTTTCTGAAGATATAGCCTGAAGGAAGCAGTTAGGCTTAAAGGAGTTCATAGACTGGAACCCTAATCAGTTATGACTGGTGTCCTTATAAGAAGAGGAAGAGACACCAGAGGTATGCATGCCCAGGTAAGAGGTCATGTGATGACACAGGGAGAAGGCAGCTATCTGAAAGCTAAGGTGACAGGAGAAAACAAACTGCTGCCACCTTGATCTTGGACTTCCAGCCTCCAGATCCATGATAAATAAATTCCTATTGCTTAAGTATTCCAATCTGTGGTGTTGTGTTAAGGTGACCCTATATATTATTGTACTTTTGCATGTCGTATTTAATATAATTCTCAGAGAAGTCGTATGAGAGAGATACAATTGTTTTCATTTTTAAGTGAGCAAAAGGAAGCTCAGTTTCAAAATAATGGATCAAGTTCACAAAGCAGACAAGTAAAGAACTCAGATTTGAACTGAGGTCTTTCTAACTGATGACCATGATGCTCTTTTTACCCTAGCTCACTGGGGTAAAAGTTGAATTCATCAAAAATGAAAAATGAATTCTGACTGTCTGACTCAGTTGAGTGTTTTTGAGAAACCAATTCTATCTCTTAGAACCTTATTTTAGCTATTCATGAAACAATAATAATATTATCAGTCACACAGTTTTATGTGGAGTTATATAAGATGGTGAGGAAAGAGCTGGATCCCTTGACTGTATCCAACTGGAGGTTAATAAGTGTTAGTTTCTTTATGTTCTCTGACTTCTTCCATGTTAGGATGCAACAACAACAAAAAAATGTTTTAACAACTTTTTTTAGGTATAACTGATGTATAATCAACTGCCTGTGTTACACATTACAATTCGTTATTTTGACTCACACACATGAAACCCTGTAGGAAAGATCATGAATTTCTCCATTGTTTCACAAGTTCCTCATATCTCTTACAACTCCTATATCATACTACTCCTCACCACATCCCATGTCTTATAGTCTTGTCCAGACAGTATTGTCATTTTAGGTTTTACCTTTAGATCTGTGATCCTTATTGAGTTTATTTTTGTATATGGTACAAGAAATAGATGAGTTATTTATTTTTGCACATGGATATCCAGTTGTTCCGGAATCATTTGTTGAAAACGTTGTCTTGTCTTCACTGAATTGTCTTTGTATCTTCATAAAAATCAGTTGTCCATTTATGTGTATCTATTTCTGGGTTCTGTTCTGCTAGTGTATTTATGTATTTTTTACACCATATCATACTGTGTTAATGACTGTTGCATTGTAGTAAGCCTAAAACCAGGTAGGGTTAATCATTCACCTTTGTTCTTTTATTTCAAAGTTATTTTGGATGTTCTAGGTCTTTTAAATTTCCATATAAATTTTAGAATCATTATACTAATTTCTACCCCAAACAAGGGCCTGGTGGAATTTTTTTATTGAAATTGTGCTGAATTTGAAGATCAATCTGGAGATAACTGACATCTTAATAATACTGAGTATTGGGATCCATGAACAAGTTATACCCATTTATTTTTTATTGTATATATTTCCAATGTACAACTTGAGTCTCCATTTGTTCTTTAATCTCTCTCAGCAAAGTTTTCAGTGTATAGATCTTGCACATATTTATCGGGTTTTATCCCTAAGTATTTCATATTGAGTAATGCTACTATAAATGATATTTTTTATTTCAACTTTGAATAGCAATAACATATAGAAATAAACTCATTTTTATATACCAATTTTATATCTTGCAACTTTGCTAAACATAGTTAAAGTAGCTTATTGCAGCTTCTATCAAATTTTCAAGAGTTGATCAACTAGTTTCTTAATGAAGTCAGTTTTATTTCTTCCTTTTTAACCTGAATGTCTTTTATTTTATTTTTTCTTACATTACCACACCAGCCAGAACCTCCAGTACACTGTTGAGAAGTGTTAAGAATGAAACTTGTTGGTTGCTCCTGATCTTAAGGAAAGAATTTCATCTTTTGAGATTAAGCAAAATACTAACTCTAAAATTTACATGGATGCCCCTCAACAGGTTTAATAAATGTCTAGACAATTCTTGTTTACTATAGATTTATCTGGAATGACTATTGGATGTTATCAAATGCTTTCTTCTTTGTCTGTTGAAAAGGTCATATGAATTTTATTTTTTAATTTTTTAATATGGTCAAATCTATTGTTTTTCAAATGGTAAACCAACCCCACACTCCTGGAATGAGTTTCTTTTGGTCATGATATATTATCTTTTATTTTTAAAGTTAGATTTCATTTTCTCTATCTTATTTATAGATGTGAGAGCATTCAAGTTATCAAATTCTTCAAGAATGGGTTTTGGTAATTTGTACCTTTCAAGGATTTTTCTATTTCATCTGTTGTCAAATCTATTGGCATAACTATAATACACTCTTAATATACTTTCAAATCTACCAAGTATGTGGTGATATAAATTTTCTTGGTCTTGATGCTAATAATTGATCTCTCTTCATTAGTATGATGAGATTTTAAACCATTTTATAGATTGTTTCTAAATAAGCAAAATTTGCATTCATTGCTGCAGTGTTTCTGTTTTGTTTTTTGCTTTTTACTTCATTGTCTCTTTCATTGTTATTAGTTTTTCTTTCATTTTTATTTTTTTTTCCTCTTATTGTGGTTTTTTAAGATGAAAGCCATTGTCAATGACATGAGGTCTTTCTTCTTTTCTACATTAATGTTTAGCAATACAAATTTCCATATAATAATGATTAAACAAATCCACAAAAATTATATTGTGTTTTCATATTCAGTTTATGAAAATACTTCCTAATTTCCCCTTCCCTTTCTTTTTTAACCTTGAGTTAATTAGAAGAGTGTTATTTAGTTTCCAAATATTGGGGACTTTCCAGAGATCTTTCTGTTATTTATTTAAGCTTTAATTCCATGGTGGTCAGAGAGAATACTTTGTTAGACTTGAATTATTTTATAGTGATTTTTAGGGCTCCAAATATAGTCAACCTTTACAAGTGTTCCATGTGTGCTTAAAAATAATGCATATTCTACTGATGTCAAAATATGAATTAGATCAGGGCACCTGGGTGGCTCAGTAGATTGAGCCTTTGGCTCAGGTCACAATCTCAGGGTCCTGGGATTGAGTCCCACATGGGCTCTCTGCTCAGCAGGGAGCCTGCTTCCCTTCCTCTCTTTCTGCCTACTTCTCTGCCTACTTGTGATCTCTGTCTGTCAAATAAATAAAATCTTTAAAAAAAATGAATTAGGTCAAATAAGATAATAGTTTTGTTCCGTTTCTAGCCTCATTGGTTTTCTTTGTTCTAGTATTGATTGAGAGAGGAGTGCTGAGATCTCCAGCTATTATTTTAGATTTGTCTATTTTTCCTTCCAGTTTTATAAGTTTTTACTTTGGTTATTTTATTCTATTATTTTTAAAATCTTAACTCCAGTGTAGTTAACATACAGTGTTACATTAGTTTCAGTTGTACAATATAGTGATTCAACACTTCCAGATATTAGTCAGTGCTCATCAAGATAAGTGTACTCCTAATCCCCTGCTCTGGTCATTTTAAAATATTATTAAGTGCACAGATACTTAAGACTGTAATGTTGTACTGACAAACTGACCTCTTCATCATTATGGAATGACTTTTTCTCCCTGGCAATATTCTTTGCTCTGAAATCTATTTAATCAGATATTAATGTAATCACTCTACATTTCTTTTTGTGTTAGCATGGTAGGTTTCTTTTTTATCCTTTTAATTTTAAATGATGTCTTTATATTTAAAGTGTGTTTCTTATAATCAGCTTAGAGTTGTCCTGCTTTTTTGACCCACCCACACATTCTTCCTTTCAGTGAGGTGTTCATACCACTTATGTTAATCTGAATACTGACACCTTTAGGTGATCTGTTGTCTCACTATTTCCTTTCTGTTCGTTTCATCTGTTCCTTTTCCTTCTTTCATTGCCTTCTTGTGTATGAGTTATGTATTTTTTTGTATTGGTTTGTTCTCTATAATTCTGAGAACATCTGAAATGGTCTCTGTTTCTCATTTATTTTTCAGTGCAGTTTACCCTTGAACAACATGAGTTGAACAGCATGGATCTCCTTATGCATGTGTTTTTCAATAAATACAGTATACTACTGTAAATGTATTTTTCTCTTCCTTATGATTTTATTAACATTTTCCTTTAGCTAGTTTACTTCACTGTTAGAATACAGTATATAATACATGTCACACACACAAAATATCTGTTCATCGACTGTTTATGTTATTGATAAGGATTCCCATCCACAATAGCCTGTTAGTAGTTAGATTTGGGGAAGTCAAAAGCTACACACAGAATTTTCAACTGTGGTGGGAAGGGAGTCAGTGCCCCTAACCCCCACATTACCTGAGAGTCAACTGTAGTTTTCCACTCTTCATATGTTTGCATTGTTTTCTATGTTTTTCCTAAAGACAAATGTGGTGATAAAGTAACTTTTTCTCTGGATACTTCAAATTTTTCTTTTTCTGATTCTCAGCCATTTGAATATGATATTATTTGTTGTACTTTTCTTCGAGCTTCATGAAGTGCTTGGTGTTCATCAAGCTTTTTGAATCTATGGGTTTATAATTTTCATCATATTTAAAAAATGCTCTGCCATTGTTTCTTTGAATTCTCCCCCCTCCTGCCACCACCACCAATTCTCTCCTTTAAAGGTCTTCAATTACATGAATATTAAGTTTCTGGAAACTCACCCAGTTAGGGATGCTCTTTTTAAATATTTTATTGTGTTTCTTCCTGTATTTCCTTCAGGATTGTTCCTATGATTAGGTCTTCAGGTTCATTATTCTTTTCTTCTGCAATGTCTGATCCATTGTTTATACCATCCAGTGCATTTTTAATCCCACTTGTTGTTTTCACCTCTAGAAGTTTGATTTGGATCTTTTTGTATTTTTCAAGTTTCTACTTAACCTTCTGAGGATGTGAAATACAGCAATAATTTCTGTTTTAAGTTCTTGTATGTTCACTCTAACATCTGCATCTGGGAAGTTTCTGGTGAGTTTCTTGTAGGTTTTTGGTAAGTTTCCTGGTAAGTTCCCAGTAAGTTTCAGTTGATTTTTTTTTTTCTCTTTATTATGATCATATTTTTCTTCTTCTTTGTACAACTGGTAAATATTATTTAGATACCATTATGACCTTTATCTTCATGGGGGCTTGGTATTTTTGTCATCTTATATAATATTTGAGCTTTGTTCTGGGATAAAGTTATTTGGAAACAATTCAATCCTTTTAGTCTTTCACATTTGTTAGGTGGGACCAGAGTTTTGTCAGTATGTGCCTAATTAGTTCCCAATGCTGAATAAAGACCTTTCTGAGTTCTTTACCCAGTCTGGCTGATGAAAACAGGTACAGTATTTTGCTGCATACTCAAGGGGACTTCTTTCCAGTACTCTGTCCTGTAAAGTTTAATTGTGTTGGTCTCCCCGAACTCTCAGGTTCTTCTCCTAAACTCAGGGAATCCATATTCTTATACCATGTCTAGAAACTCTCTAAAGTCAGTAATCTTAAGCAATCATATGCTTACTTTATTTGTTTACTATTTCTCAGGGATGGATGTCCTTTGTTGCCTAATGTCTTGTGTCTTAGATACCATTGTTTTAAGCAAGTAGTATCTATCTATTTATTTATTTTTGGTTGTTCATCATGAAAGGATCAATCTGTTCTGAGTTCCTCCCTCTTGACTTTGAATATGAATTGCAAAATCATTTTATCAAGTAAATAATTACTAAGGAAAAAATGTTACTAGAAAAGGGCTTTATAATGTAAGAGCAATAAATAATAGCAATGCTGATGATAATGATAGTGATTACATTTGTACGTCTCTTTACAATTTGATACACTCCATTTTGCATTTTCACAAAGGAGGCCTTCTTCTCAGCTAAAATTCCAAGGACTTGGAATTGTAAACCAGATTCTGTGGAAAGAATGTAGAATGGTTTGAACATATGCCTTAAATACTAATACCTCAGTATTACCGTCTACAGACTGATTAGCAAACAGAGACCTTAAAGAGATTCCTCTCCCATCCCTACTGCTGGAGGGTAGGTATATGTAGAATCTTAGCAAAATCTCTTTTTTTTTTTTTAAAGATTTTATTTATTTATTTGACAGAGAGAAATCACAAGTAGGCAGAGAGACAGGCAGAGAGAGAGAGGAGGAAGCAGGCTCCCTGCTGAGCAGAGAGCCTGATGCGGGACTCAATCCCAGGACCCTGAGATCATGACCTGAGCAGAAGTTAGCGGCTTAACCACTGAGCCACCCAGGCGCCCATTAGCAAAATCTCTTTTAAGCCCAGTGACTGAATAACCTGGCAGATAAGCCACATTTATTTATTTATTTTGAGTATTTAAAAATATATATTTTTTAAAGTCAATCGGAGAAAGACAACGATCATATGATCTCCCTGATATGAGGAAGTGGAGATGCAATGTGGGGGGCTTGGGGGGCAGGAAAAGAAAAAAATGAAAGAAGATGGGATTGGGAGGGAGACAAACCATAAAAGACTCAATCTCAAAAAACAGACTGAGGGTTGCTGGGGGGGGGGGGGAGGGGAGAGGGGGGTGGGGATATGGACATTGGGGAGGGTATGTGCTATGATGAGTGCTGTGAAATGTGTAAACCTGGCGATTCACAGACTTGTACTCCTGGGGATAAAAATACGTTATATTTTTATTAAAAAAATTATATATATATATATATATACCTATATATATATATTTTTTTTTTTTTTAAGTTGATGATGAACTGAATGAACATCACATGCTCAGAGGCTCAGGAAAGAAGCCGCATTTATTTTTTACATTTGTTATTTGTTAAGATAAGAAAAGAGGACTACCAAAACAATTTTGGTTTTCTAAAACATGAAAACGAAAACAATCATAATGTAAACACAAACAACAAATTGGAAAGATCTAAAAATGTCCTTAACCAATCCTTTGTTTGCTTCTGGACTCAGAATATAGCCTACACAGCAGTAACTTGTTAATAACACCATCTCTTCATTGGTGCATTCCTTCACCCTATCTAGATAGGTATGTCTCCACGTGGTCCACTGACTATTAAACTTTTACTGATCACAGAACAGATATTCACATGCAAAGCAAGTCCTGGGGATTTCTCTCCTCCCCAAGTGTCATATGTGGAGGAAAGAACTTTGCTTGGAGTATCTGGGTTGTGATGAACAGATTTAATATTTCCATTTTCAACATACTTATTGCCAGGAAGGAAGAAATAATATGTATCTAATGTTTCAAACTGCAGTACAAATTAGAAAAGCATGAGGCTCCTGAGAAAGACCCACATCATCTATTATGGTATCCAGGAAGGCAGACCAATATAAGGGTGACTCTTCTACATCAGCTTTAAGCTATTGCTTAATTAGTAATGGATATGTTTCTGTGTTTTTATATTATAAGACTTCTTTTTGAGATAAAATTGTAGGAAAATCTTGACTACCAATAAAGATATCTGTGGAACTACACAGTGAAGTAGAGAATAGTAACTATCATGAGAACAGGGGATTTACATGGTCATGTTAGACTGAAATTCTGGATCCAGTAAGGACTCTATAAATAAATTGATATGTAATTTTACCACCAGTTTTGGTGAGGCCTTTCTTGCCTGATACGGATGCAAAATAATGTTTTATATTTGAATTCTGATTTATCTGATAAAGTTAGAGAAAGATCTAGAAAGAATCCTGGGTACAGAGAAACAGAACTATATAACTTTGTTAAGAAATATCCAGGAATCACAGGAAGAAAGTAGCCTGGGCTACTAGTTCATAAATGCACAGAACATGGATTTTTGAGGCTGTTTTCCTGCCTTCCTAAACGAGAAGCCAGAAGATTCCTCCAGAGCCACTGGCTTCCTTTCTCAGGCTGCTCTATAGAATCATAATCCTAATGCAAAAGTTTTAGTTTCTCCAAAGAGTTTCTTTTCAAAATTTTCTTCTTAAAAGTTCTTAATTATAGGAAACAACCTGATGGTTGCTGGAGGGGAGGTGGATAGGGGGATGGGGTAACCGGGTGATGGACATTAAGCAGGGTACTTGATGGAATAAGCACTGACTGGGTGTTAAATGGAACTGATGAATCACTAAATTAATAATACACTATATGTTAATTAACTGATTTTTAATTTAAAAATAACAAAAGAAGAAGAAAAATTTTATTTCCAGCTACATCCCAACAATAAAGAGTTTATAGCTCCAACTTTTAGCAGAGCTAAAAGATACACGTTTATTATGAAAAACAAACAAACAAACAAACAAAAAACCCAAAACAAAACGGGTCAGAGAGAAACCCTGACTATAATAATGAACTCTAAGAAAAAATACAATTGTTTTAGCCACCAACTAATAGCTTGCTTTGAATATCTAAACAGAATGAATCTGAGACTGGCTTTCTGCTTTGCCAGCCCCAGTTTACATGCAGACATGCTTTTAACACCTCCGTAAATACTGCTAATATCTGGGAAAGAAAATGATTGGGTTAGAAATGAATGCCAGGGAGATGCAGCTTGGGGTGATCTCGTGTGTCACCACATCTCCGGGAAAAGCATTCAGAGCTGACCTCCCACTCCTACTGCCAAAGCCCCATCACTCCCACACGTCGTGGTGAAATCCTGAGACAGCTCAAGTGCCAAACTTAAATTCTCAAGAGAAATACTATTTAGAACAGAAAATGAAGACGTATGTGAGACAAATCTACAATGTAAGGGCCTTATTCCCAAGCAGCCTGATCTTATTTCTCTTTGGAACACGAAGACTGTGGACACTGGAGACAGGGGGATCATCCAATGTATTTGGTGTCGCCAGCTGCAAAGTGTTTCTCGGACAGTGAGCAATTAAGCCCATGCTGTGTGACCATTACAAGGGCCAGAGCCAGGGAATGGGGTGCCACTAGCATGGGGATTCTCAATCTCAGGGTCCTTAGGCTGCAGCTTATCAGGGTGAGGGGTGTCAGAGGGCTGAAACCCATTCCCAGGCTCTGACCTCCCTTCTGTTGAAGTGGATTTGTTCTGTCACTTGCAGTGAGGACCTCTTCATGTGCCAGGAGCACCCCATAACCTCTGTGCTAATTCCCATGACATCCTCTGTGTCTCCCTGTAGGATTCTGTGAACAGGTCTTTCGAAGAGCAGGGAGAACAAAAGATTCTTCGGCACATCTGAAGCCGGCTGCTTGTGTGTGCCTGAATGTGGGGTCATGGTTTGAAAAAGGCTGAGAACCCCCTACCTTGCACTAAAAGGTTTTCAATACACTGAGACACATTTTTTAAATGCACTCCTATGAGCCATGTTAGACCTAGTTCATTTGTGTATTCAGTTCAATTGCATCTGAATCGACCGACTGGTTCCCGATGGAGTGAATGCAAAAAATTCTAAGACGTCACTTTCATTGTCTTACGTTCTTCTCTTTTAAGAACTATAAATTAGCACCATGGATCAAAACTTTGTTATAGATCAGAGATTCTAGATGGGAAAAGAGCACTACAATAGGTCATTTACAACCCCAGGATAATTCACATGTAAAACCCCGTGAGTGTTAAAAATGCTCCACAGATAATTTCTTTGGCTGTTTCTCAGGAATAAAGATTGCAGGAATACAGGAGTTGTGCAAATATTGGAAGAATAAGTATGCTCTTTAGCTCACTTCACGTATATTTTAAATCACTGTAACAACTATTTAATTGGTATGTTGATGAAGACACTAAACAGGGGAAATGGAGTTGTGTGTCTGCATGTGTCTGTGTGTGTATGAGAGAGAGAGAGAGAGAAAGTGTCCCTATATTATACTGTAGAACCTAAGGGCTTATTTAAATTGATGATTGCCTGAGAAGTTGAAGACATATAACACATAAACTTTAAACACAAAAACAATATGATACAAGGAAAATTTATAACAATATCAACAGTAATATCTGCAAAGGTTATAAACTTGTTTCTCCTTTTTAGCCTTAGTGGTAAACACCTAGTGGGGTATATTTACCCACTTTCACTGAATGGGCTAAAAAATAGAACCCTGCTAAAAGTGACCGTCTTCAAAGAGCTCTCGTTAAATAATCATTGCAATAATTTCATTATGCAAATTAATAATTTAAATAATCTGAATAACTTTATATTTAATGTACTCTGTGCAAATAATCATTACTGGTGTTTTGTTGATAATCGCGAATTATTAAACCAAGGGGTAATTATTAATTATCGATCATTTAAATAATTTAACAAAGTTAAACAATTTAAAATGAGTTTTCTTGGGGAGTTCTGGGTAGCTCAATTGGTTGAGTGCCTGCCTGCCTTTAGCTCAGGTCATGATCCTGGGGTTCTGGGATTGAGTCCTTTGTGGGGCTAGTTGCTCAGCAGGGAGCCTACTTCCCCCTCTCCCTCTCCCTGTGGCTCCCTCTGCTTGTGCTGTCTCTCTGTCAAATAAGTAAATAAAATCTTTTAAAAAAAATAAAGTGAGTCTTCTTATTCTAAACATACAGGAACTTAACTTACCCATGTGCAGCGATTCACTGAGCACTCTCCTATTTGCTCTGGCACTGTGTTAAATACAGCTCACCCGGCCTTGCTTAGCCTTGTAAAACTGCGTCCTTTATGGATTCTTATTTGGTAGAAAAGCAATGGAGGCTCATAGAAGTTAAGTAACTTGCACAAGGGCACACAGCTAGAAAGCCAAGGTCTAGGTCTTGACTTTGTTTCAATACCATGTAGTAAATCCTGTTTTTGGACACCTGGGTGGTTCAGTTGGTCAAACATCTGTCTTTGGCTTAGGTCATGATCCCACGGTCCTAGGATCAAGCCCCACATCAGGCTCCCTGCTCAGCGGGAAGCCTGCATCTCCCTCTCCCACTCCCCCTGCTTGTGTTCCCTCTCTTGCTGTCTTTCAATCTCTCTCTCTCTCTCTGTTCAATTAAATAAACAAATAAAATACTTAAAAAAAACAGTTTTGTGTACCTCATGGTGACAATAAAAAAACTATAGATGAGTATCTAAATAAAAATTCATCCTGTACAAGTTGAAATGTAATACTTTGTATGGAGGCAGTGGCATCCATCTTCCCACTTGGTTACTGCCTCAGGGAGTAGGCACTGGAATGGTGTCCACGTGCGGGTCCTCTTCAGTCCTCAGCAGGGAGGTGAGGACTTCCTACGGGAGTCTGAAAGTCATAGGAACTGTAAGCTACCTCCACCTGGTACAGATTACAGTGCTTATTGTGGCCCTATAATCCTACTGGTGGTTCTTATTAGTGGCATTTATCTATATGATATCAGTAGTTGATTTTGATAGATACAGTGCCCATCAGGACTAAGTGTTGGAGCAGAAATGGCTTGCATCATTTGAATTGCATGTTTCATGATCAAAATGGACATTGACACTATTGCCTAGTAAATAATGTTGCCAAAAGTATATCTGACTACTTTTCAAATGTTTTTCTCTTAATTCTTGAGGCCATGAATACTTGAAGAAATATTCAAGTATGAATATTCAAGTATGAAGAAATATTCAAG
>NC_081569.1:15325957-15330491 GCF_022355385.1 Mustela nigripes
TGATTGTTTTTTTATGCAATTCAAGGTAAGTTTCAGATTGGTTAAACTTCACCACATACAATTCGCCATGGATTAAAATAACTAAAGTAACTATAGTTAAATATTTTTTAAGATTATTTGAACTAAAAATTACCTATATTAAAACCGACAAATCTTAACTACAACATCTGATGAGTTCTAATATTTACCTGTGCAAATTTTCTATATACAATATAATGTCATCTGTGACTAGATGCTGGTCATCTCCTGCGCTGTTGGCTTAAGGAAACAATATTGGTATCCAGAAGGTCTTTAAACATAATCCCACAAGTGTTTTCCCTTTTAAAATTGTGATCTTCCAAGAAGAGTCAATGAATTAGAAAAAACACCGTATATTTTAAATGCATTTTTCACTATCATAACTCAAACTTGACCAGCATCTCCTCCCATTATCAACCATTGCTGTTACTATAAAAATTGGGATTCTTGCTGTATATTGAAATAAAAGAATGCCATAAAAAACAAAAAGCATACTAAAACCTCCGGTATATCATTGTGTAAATATGAAATCACTACCAGAACATAAAACATATTGTGGCCTTTATCAAGTCAGCGAAACTCCAGTCCTCCGAACCAACTTTTCCTGGCAAAACTAGATACTGCCAAAAAAGGGGAAAGTCAGGCATGCCCAATTCAGGAGCTACTCCAGTGTCTCTTCAGGTCTGTGCTTGGCTCCCATCTGCGCAAAGTCATTCTTCATACCCAGGACAAGGTAGCTATTTCGTTTTCAGGAAATGCCTTTAACCTGGTGCAAATCTTTAAAAATGAACATGTAAAAATAACTATAGCCCTTTCCAAACCACAGGGAAATAATTAATTTCTGGCCTCATCAGTTCCAGAACAGTGTGATATCGTCCCGAGGAAGGGAGAGAATTTTAGAGAATATATGATGTATTAGAAAGTGAGTGATTATTCACAGCCATGAGGCCAACCCATGTTTCAATAAGACAGATTGCCCTGAAGTGTTCCGGTGGCAACCAATGATAACTCATGATCCTGAGACAGAGTGGGTGAAAATTACAGAGAATTGATGAAAATCAGGAGCAAGAGGACAAATGGCTCTAAAGAGGAGAATCTGTGATTATTATTTCCTAAGCCTTCAGTCTGATAGAGCTTGAATCTATTTCCTTTGAAAAATCTATAGAGCTGTAGCCACTCTATGTCAGCGTGAAAATGGCTGCATTTGTTTCTTGCCAATGGCAAATGATTTAACTCCTCAGTATGGATGAAGGAATCAGCCCCCAAGGGAAGATGCATTTCTAAGGAGATGGCTCATATGGTTTAAGTCGTCCCATCGGTCAAGTGCACACTCAGATATGTAGGGGCTGTGGGAACTTCAGTGCTACACTATTGTTGAAATAGTAGTTGTGTTCCATGTTTTTGAAAAGAAACACACATTTGTTTCAGACCTAGAGATGATGAACTGAATCACGGAACAATAATTGACATTTGATATTTGTTTTTCTTATGTTAGTTATTGTAATGAATTTATTTGGAAATGAGAAAGGACATGGAAAACCCAGATAGGACTTGTAAAGCCCTGGTGAAAACGTACTGTATATGAATGACTCTTCAAAATTGACTGCAAATAGCTGAAGGTTGGGATCATAGTGTGAGTTGTTTTCTTATAATATGGGTATGTCCTCTACAATTACCTAAAAATAGTATTATACAGCAAGGTGCTTCCTGAGATATGTTACTGGGTCACTTAATTTTATCACCTCAAAATCAATTCTCCTTGTTACTGTCACTCACTATATATATATATATATATATATATATATTTATTCTTACTTGAAGAGTAGATTTGCTAAATACTGTTGCCTGGGAGTTTTTCTTAACTTCTGAAAAACTGAAGGAAGTACTTAATCTAGCCCTAAATCATGTTTGGGTATTTATATATCATTAGAATCTGAATAACTTACGTTTAATCTAATGGTGTCTGATAGCCACACATTGTCATTCTGAAATTTATTTGTACTCATTAGACTTTAAGTAACATGGACCAAATTTATGTCTCTTTTTAAAACGGACTCCCAGTTTAAAGCCACATCATCTATGATATGTGTTTCTAATTCACTCCCACATCCAGGTGAATGTAAAATGATCTTAGATAATTCATCGCGGAGCTTGGCTTTAATGTAAAAAATTGGAGGGCTCTGTTTGAACACATTAGCACTCTGGTAATGTCATTTGCATTTGATTGTTCAAAAAGTAACTAGGCTTTTCACATAAATAAGTAAATAAACAAATAAACCCATCCTAAAAGGTTTTTGAGGAAAAGGTGGCAGTTTTTAAGAAGTCAAGGAAAATCATAACACTGAAGCAATGCCCATTGTCATTCTTCCCAAATGAGGGACAAGAATAGCTCACCATCCTGCTGGAAAACAACAGGATGTCCTTGCAGTGCTGTGGCAAGCCCTGTGAGCAAGCCCTCTCAATGTGCCTTGGGGCAGTTAACTGATCCTTTCCAGAAATCCCACATAATACAGTGAGCAGAGCTCATTTTAAGACACATTAATCAATGCCTGCAGAATTGAAACTGTCATGGTAGTCACTTCCCAATTCCTCCAGATAAGCTTGTGAGGGTAGGAGAGAGATTTCCAAGGATTCTTTGTTCCCCTTCAATTTCTCTGCATTACCGGAGAAGAGTGTCCAAACTCTTGCATCCACCAGAGGAGAGGAATTCAGCATCCTCTCTGACCTTAACTTGTCTTTAGCAAGACCTGGAATCTTGCTGCAGGAACCTTCTCTTCTGTGCCACCACTATGCAATGAACACACTTCTAGCTTTGCAGTCATCACTGTATTATAGTTACTTATTTGGAAGTCTATCTTTCTAGACTGTGAGCTTCTTGAATCCTGGTCTACATTTTCTTTTATCCCCCAAAATATGTTTATGAAAATTTTAAACATATGGGAAAGTTTAAAGAATTTTAGAGTGAATATCTACATTCCCTAATGTGATTTTACATTTAGCATTCTGTTTTCCTGACTTTGTCACATACTATGTGTCTGTCATCCCTCCTTCCATCCGTCAATCCATCTGATTGTTTTTTTATGCAATTCAAGGTAAGTTTCAGATTGGTTAAACTTCACCACATACAATTCGCCATGGATTAAAATAACTAAAGTAACTATAGTTAAATATTTTTTAAGATTATTTGAACTAAAAATTACCTATATTAAAACCGACAAATCTTAACTACAACATCTGATGAGTTCTAATATTTACCTGTGCAAATTTTCTATATACAATATAATGTCATCTGTGACTAGAGGTAATTTACTTTTTCCTTTCCAATTTTAATGCCTTTTATTTCTTTTCTGTGCATAATCATTCTAGCTGCAACCACCAGAACAAGCTAGAATGTAGACAGACTAGACATCCTGTCTTGTTTCTGACTTGGTGGAAAAGCATTCAGCTTTTCACCATTAATGTTACATTAACTTTGTTTTTTGTTGTATTTTGTTCTTATTGTCATTCTATTTTTGCTATTGTTGTTTGTTTTGCAGAAGCCCTTCATCAGGATGATGCAGTGTTCCCTTCTATTCCTCAGTTGTCGTGTGTTTTGCAAGGAAGTGGGGGAGATGTTAATTCTGTCAGATTCTTTCTCTGTGTCTATTGAGGTGACTGTGTGTTTTTTGTTCTTCATTCTATTAAATGATATATTGCATTGATTATTTTTGTATGTTAAACCAACGTTGCATTCCCGAAATAAATTTAACTTAGTCACAGTGTATAATCCATTCTATGTGTTACTTAATTTGGTTTGCTATTATTTTGTTGAGGATTTTTCTGTTTCTATTCATGAAGGATAATGGTCTATAGTTTCCTTATCTTGTGATATCTTTGTCTAGATTTGGTGTTAGGGTAATGCTGACTCATAGAATGAGTTTGGAAGTTCTTCATCATCTTTTTTTTTTTTTTTTTCTTGGAGAGTTTGTGAAGGATTTGTATTCTTCCTTAACAACTTGATAGAATTCACTAAGGAAGTCATCCATTTCTGGGCTTTTTTTCATAGGAAGATGATTATTATTATCATTATTATTATTTCAATATATTTACTTTTAAAAGGTCTATTTATAGTTTCTATTTTTTCTGTAAGCAATTCTATGTCTTTCTAGAGACTTACTCATCTAGCTATCTAATTTGTCAGTGCAGGGCACCTAGGTGGCTCAGTCATTAACCATTTGGCTCATGTCATGATCCCAGGGTGCTGGGATCGAGCCCAACATTGGGCTCCCTGTTCAGCAGGAAACCTACTTCTCCCTCTCCCACTCCCTCTGCTTGTGTTCCCTCTCTCACTGTGTCTCTCTCTGTCGAATAAATAAATAAAATCTTAAAAAAAAATGTTGGTGCACAATTGTCTACAATGTTCCCTTAAAACACTCTTGGGATATAGGTTATTCTTATAACTCATTATCATAAGTTTACTTTTTTAATTTGCAGTACTTCACACACCATGAATTCCTTAGTGTATCTTTTTTTTTTT
>NC_081569.1:15335491-15336038 GCF_022355385.1 Mustela nigripes
TCTACGGCCCGGAGGAGCCGAGAGCCCAGGGCCCCACTCCTCAGTGCTCGCTCAGAGAACCGCGCCCAGTTACTCCCATCTCCCTGACCTCCGGCGCGCTCCGAGCTCACCGAGCCTGCGACCGGTTCAAGGTAACACCGAGCTGTGATCTTACTGTTGGCTCTGTCTCTGTAGCCGGCTTTCCCATTCCAATACCCGCAAGCTCTGCGACACCCACGATCCTTCTGTGACCCTGCGGGACCTGAGGCCACGCTGACCCCGCGTGGCCTGGCCCGGGTAGCCTCTGGAGCGATGTCCCTCAGCGGAACAGACTTTTAAAAGTCCTGATTATGTACGCGGTTGCTCCACCGCTTGCCGGGAGCCGGCCCCTCCCCCCGGGGTCTATCTTCCCGTCGCTTTGGATTCACTTCTCCGCCGGTCCTACCTTTCACAAAGTGGTTGTTTTTCTGTTTCCAGAATTGCTGTTCTTCTTCTCTTCGATCTGCCAATGGATTTTCAGGTGTTTGCAATCTTTAGATCAGCTAGATAGCTTATCTAAAGATTGCAA
>NC_081569.1:15336138-15384700 GCF_022355385.1 Mustela nigripes
CCACCGCTTGCCGGGAGCCGGCCCCTCCCCCCGGGGTCTATCTTCCCGTCGCTTTGGATTCACTTCTCCGCCGGTCCTACCTTTCACAAAGTGGTTGTTTTTCTGTTTCCAGAATTGCTGTTCTTCTTCTCTTCGATCTGCCGATGGATTTTCAGGTGTTTGCAATCTTTAGATAAGCTATCTAGCTGATCTCCAGCTAGCTGAAGTAGTCTCAGCCTGCTACTTCTCCACCACCTTGACTCCTCCCCCTAGTGTATTTTTTTTTATTCATTCCTTATTTTTGAGCTATATTCATGTTGTTGCATGCTGCTGTTCTGCAAAAACAAAGGTTGTTTTTTGTTTTGTTTTTGTTTTCCTTTTTGAAGGGAAAAGTTGAGTAGTATAACATTTTATGTATATACCATAGTTTGCTTACATAGTCATCTTTGGATGGACACCCAAACTGGTTTTGGCTATTGCCAAATAAAGCTGGAAGGAACCTTCTTGAAAAATGTTTTCTGTTATACATTTTTTTCTCTTGGATAAATAACTAGGATTGGGGTTTCTAAGTATAAGATGGATGAATTATAAGAGATCCACACCAAAAAAAAAAAAAATTAGAACAAGTAAACTAGCTCAATAAGTTCACAAGAAAAAAAATAAGCATAGCAAAATCAAAGGTATTTCTATACATTAGTAATGAATAATCCAAAAGTAAAATTATTTAAAACAATTTAATTATAATAGCACAAAAAGGAATAAAATAATTAGACATAAATTTAACAAAGGAAGTGCAATCAGTGTACAGTGAAACTAAAAGCACCATTCAAAGAAATTAAAGACCTAAATTCATGGAAAAACATTCCATACCATAGATTGGGAGACTTAATATTGTTAAGATGGTAATTCTCTCTTCTTTCTTGGCCACCATCATGAATGATGCAGTATCTAATAGGACCAGGAAGTTCATGACCACCTGATGACTTCGGTGGAAAGAGATGGTTGCTGAAGGCAACAATACCTAAGAGAGAAATTGAGGGAAAACTATCCAAAATGTACAGTGCCACACCAGATGTCATATTTTTATTTGGGTTCAGAACCCATTTTGGTGGTGGCAAGGCAATTGGCTTTGGCATGATCTATGATTTATTTGGATTATGAACCCAAACATAGACATGAAAGACATGGCCTATATGAGAAGAAAAAGATGTCAAGAAATCAGTGAAAGGAATGCAAGAACAGAGTGGAGATAGTCAGGGGGACTGCAAAAGCCAAGGTTGGTGCCAGCAAAAAGTGAGCTAGAGATTGGACAACCAAAGGAGGAAAGATTCAGCAATGGTTTTATCTATGGTGATTGTGCAGATTTTTCATGAGGATTAATAAACTAAGAATGTTAATGTGTCTGGTTGTTTGAAAAAATAAAGATGACAATTTTCCCTAAAGTGGTCTACAAATTCAATGCATTTCTTTGCAAAAATCCTTGTTTTCCAAATTCAAATGGACATAAAAAGCATCAGAAAAACCAAAATAATTTTTAAAAAGAACAAAGTTTCTGAAATATTCATGCTTCTTCTTTTCAAAATTTACCACAAAGCTGTAGTAATCAAGGCAGTATCACACTGGTGTGAGGACAGACACTGAAATCAATAGAGTGAAATTGAGTGCCAAAATTAACCTTTATTTATCTTTAAATTTTTATTTAAGTAAATATACCTTTAAATTGATTTTCCAATGGGTGTCAAGACAACTGAAGGGAAGAAGTAGTCTTTTCAATAAGTGGTGGTAGATCCACTGGAGATCCACATGCAGATAATTGAAGCCAAATACCTATTCATATCTTACTAAAAAATCAACTCAAAATAGACTATAGACCTGAGTGCAGGAGCAAGACTTAGGAAAGTCATAGAAGAAAACAGACAAGTAAATCCTTGTGGCCTTGAGTTTAGCAATGGTTTCTTAGTCTTAGTTTTCACATTAAAAACACCAATGATGAAAGAAAAACATAGATAAATTGGACTTCCCCCAAATTAAAACTTTTCTGCTTTAATGACTATCACAAAGAAAGTGAAAAGACTGCTCATAAAATGGCAAAAAGAAGTATTTGGAAATCATATATCTCATAAGGGTTTTGCATCTAGTCTTAAGAACTCTTACAACTCAAAAGTAAGAAGATACCACCATTTTAAAATGGGTGAAATACCTGAACAGACAATTCTCTGAAGAAGATAAATAAATGGTAAATAAGTCATGAAAAGATGGGCAACATCATTAGTGACAGGAAAGTGAAAATCAAAAGCACAATGAGATACCATTTGATACCCAATAGGATGGCTATAACCCAAAAGACAGACAATGACAAGTTTTGGTAAAGATGTGAGTAATGGGAACCCTCATACGTTGCTGGTGAGAATGTAAATGGTATAAACACTTTGAAATACATTTTGCCATTTCCCCAAAATGTTAAACATAGAGTTAACATATGACCCATCAATTTTACTCCTAGGAATATGGAGAGAATACAAAAGATATGTCCACACACAAAAAACATGAATATTTCTAGTATCAAGATGTATCAATATATCTAGTATCAAGATGGAAACAACTCAAATATCCATCAAGTGATAAATAGATAAGTAAATTGTAGTATATCCATACATAGGATTATTTACCATAAAAAGGGAGTGAAATACTAATACATGCTACTATAGGGATAATCTTGGAGACACTATGCTAAGTGAAATAAGCCCCAAAGAAAAGCCACACATTCTGTGATTTCATCTCTATGAAATGTCCAGATTTGGAAAATCTATTGAGACAGAATATAAATTTGAAGATGCAGGAGGTTGATGAAAGGCAAGAATTGGGAATGCTTATTAATGAGCACAGGGTTTTTCATGGGCTGAACTGTTCCTCCTCCCAAGTTTGTGTGTTAATGTGTAATTCCCAGGACCTCAGAATGTGACTGTATTTGTAGACAAACACATTAAGAGTTATTAAAGTTAAAATGAGCCTGTTAGGGTGGCCCTAATCCAATCTGAATGGTGTCCTTAAACACAAAGACACAAAGTGTCCTTTGCACTATGGGTACTTGTGCAAAGGGAAAAGACCATGTGAGGACACAGTGAAAAGGCAGCCACTTGCAAGCAAAGGAGAAAGACATAATCAATTATGCCAACATCAGCTTGATCTGGGACTTCTAGCTTCCAGAAATATGAGAAAATAAATTTCTGTTGTCTAAGCCACCAAATCTGTGGTATTTTGTTACAGGAGATCTAATAATGTAATACAACATTTCTTTTGTAATCACAGGAATGTTCTAAAATAAGGTAGATACTGGTAATGCCACTCTTCTGAATTCTATACTCTAAGAATTAATTTTATGGCATGTGAATTATTTCAATGAACTTGTTTTTTTAAAAAAAAATTAAAAATATAAGTGGGTATTCTTGCCTTTTTCCAGGACTTAGGTGGAAAGCATTCAAGATTTCAGCTATAGGATTTTTGTAGACTGAGTCCTATGTAAGACTGGGAGCATTTTTGTTCTTCCTAATTTGATGACAACTTTTCTCTTGAATGGGTGTTGAATTTTGTTAAACATGTGTTTCCATCTCTTGAAAATGATAATTTAGCATTTCACATTTATTATGATAGTATGTGAAATTATTGCTGAATGCTAAACCAAACTTGTACTCTTTGTATAAACCCACTCAATCATATGGTCATAATGTATTATTTTTTTTTATACTGATGGAATTGATTTACTAATATTGCTAATTTTTACATCATTACATAAGAAGCATATTGAGTGTATTTTTTGGTAATTCCTTTGCACAGTTTGGGATTAGAGTTATGTAAGCCTCATGAAACAACAAAGGAAGTTTTCCTACCACAACTATATTCTGTAAGAGTGTGAATAACATTGGTGTTTTTCTTCCTTAAACATTTGGTAGTGTCTGGGTGGCTCAATGGGTTAAAGCCTCTGCCTTCAGCTCTGGTCATGATCTCAGGGTCCTGGGATCGAGCCCCACATTGGGCTCTCTGCTCAGTGGGGATCCTGCTTCCTCTTCTCTCTCTGCCTGCTTCTCTGCCTGCTTGTGATCTCTGTCTGTCAAATAAATAAATAAAATCTTAAAAAAAATTTCATATTCTTCAAGTCATTTTCTAAATTTTTTGAATTTTAGGGTATATAATTATATCATGCTACCACTATATTATTATAATATGATGCACTGTTATCATTTTAATGTCTGTGGTATTATATTCCCTCATCCCCTATGTAGTGATAACCCCTCACCCATTAATAATTTGTATTATTTCATATTTTTCCTTAGATAATCTTACTGTGATTTTTAAGAATTATTCATATTTTTAAGTAAAAACTTCACATTTTTAAATCTTTTCTAAATATTTTGAGTACATTCCATTGTTTTTTTTTTTACTATTATGTGAAGTCTATTTTCTCTCTCACTGATTGTTATTCTATTTTTCATTATATTCTGTCTTTGCTTACTTTGGTTTTACTTTTTCTAACATTCAGGGTGGAACCTGAAGTCATTGACTTTAGATCTATCTCTTTTTCTAATATAATCATTTATAGCTATAAATTTCATTCTAAGTAGTGTTTTTGTTGCATCCCACAAATTTTGACTTGATTGTTTTTACTGAATTCAGTTTAAAATATTTTAAAATTCCCATTGTGAATTTTTTTAAATTTATGGATTATTTAGATGTTTATTTTGTTCTGTAATTTTTCTTTTTTATTTTTCAATACTAGTCATTTCCTACATAGTTAATTGATGATTAATTTAATACCATTATAATTATATAGTATATTTTGTATGATTTAAATTTGTTTAAATATTCATTGCGTTGTCATTGTTTTTTAAGATTTTGTTTATTTAGGGGCGCCTGGGTGGCTCAGTGGGTTAAGCCGCTGCCTTCGGCTCAGGTCATGATCTCAGGGTCCTGGGATCGAGTCCCGCATCGGGCTCTCTGCTCAGCGGGGAGCCTGCTTCCTCCTCTCTCTCTCTGCCTGCCTCTCTGCCTACTTGTGATCTCTCTCTGTCAAATAAATAAATAAAATCTTAAAAAAAAAAAAAAGATTTTGTTTATTTATTTGACAGAAACACATACAACGAGAGAAAGAACACAAGGAAAGGGAATGGGAGAGGGAAATGCGGACTTCCTGAGATCATGCAGGGCTCCATCTCAGGAACCTGGGATCAAGACCTGAGCCGAAAAAAAAATAAAAATTAAAATTAAAAAATTAAAAAAAAAGACCTGAGCCGAAGGCAGACACTTAATGACTGAACCACCCAGGCGCCCCTTAAATTTGATTAAATATTCTTATACTTGTTTTGTCACCCAGAATGTAACCCATCTTGATGAATATACCTTGTGTTGCTAAATATGTAATATACATAAGATATATAATTTATTTTACTTATATGTTTATATATGTATTTTAATATTTAAATATATATGTATTTTATGATTTTGGTGTGTATTATTCTTATGTCAAGGTAAGTGAACATTTGTTCAGAACATTTATTTACTGTCTTGTAGCTTTTCTATTCTCCTTAAAATAAATTGCTTAAATCTAACAATGATTGTTGACTTAATTGTCTACTTATTCCATTAATTCTGTTGACCTTTAGTTCAGTATTTTAAAGATGTGTTACTGGCTACATATACATTAGTGATGATGATGTCTTTCTGATTGAGTGATACCCTTTTCTTGGTATCAAATATATTATCTCTGAGGACAAACTCTTTCTTGAAATCTACTTGAATTGATATGATATATTGCCATTCCAACATCTTTATGATAATTGTTTTGATTGTACATTTTCCAACTACTTACTTTCAATCTATCTGTGTCTTAAGATTTGGCACATTTTCTATAGAAAACATTTAGTTAGGTCTTAATTTTCTAACTATTAGATTGTTTGGTCCATTATCTTTTAATAAAATATTTGATGTTCTTTTATCATTTGTTTTCCATTGCATCCAATAATGATTTTTACTATTTTTATTTTTTTAAATATTCAATTTATTTGAGAGGGAGAGAGAGCATGAACAGTGGTAAGGGCAGAGGGAGAGGGAGAAGCAGACTCCCCACTAAGTGTGGAGCCTGATGTGGGGCTCAATCCCAGGACACTGAGATCATGTCCTGAGCTGAAGTCAGATGCCTAATTGACTGAGTCACACAGTTTCCTCCTGATAATGACTTTTAATTATTATTATTGTTCTGTCCTTCCTTTACTTTTAATCTGATTAATTACAGATTTTTCTAAAATTCAGTTTTAATATATGTATTGGATTCTCAGGTATACATCTTATCATTAATTTTTAGTGTATCTTGTATGGTTTAAATAATACAACCTTAATTTTAAGGTCTGATATCCCAAATCATAGAAAGTATGAAATCCTTGTAATAACATAGTTCCATTTATCATTTTGTTCTATCCTTTATGTTACACTTTCATTTGCATACATCGTATACTTTAGAATACTATATAAAAATGTTTTCTTTAAACAGCTGTATATATTCTAAAGGAATTCAGATAAAAGACAATTTTTGATTCTATCCAATTATTTACCACATCAAAATTTCTTTCATTTGCAAAGAATATCTGAATTTTCACCTGGTCTTATTTTTCCTTCAGCCTACAGAACCTCCTTTGCCATTATTTAGTAGCCCAGGTCTGCTAGCAATGATTTATCATAGTTTTTATTTAACTAAAAAAAATGCCTATTTTTTAAAAATTTCTTTTCATTGTAACAGAATTCATTGTTTATGAACCACACCCAGTGCTACATGCAATACATGCTCTCTATAATACCCACCACCTGGATCTCCCGACCTCCCACCCCCTGCCTCTTCAAAACCCTCAGATTGTTTTTCATAGTCCATAATCTCCCATGCCTATTTTGTCTTCATTCTTGAATGCTATTTTTGCTGCATATAGAATGCTGAATTGGATTTTCTCTTTTGGTGTTCCACTTTGACCTGCTCTCCACTGATTTTGATAAGCCCTCACTGATGAATAGAATTATCGTTCTATGTGCACTGTTCTATTTCTGTGGATGCTTTCTAAGCAGTTTGACTCTAATATTCTTAGTCTGGTTTGCTTTGCAGTTAACATGGTTGGGTCTCACTAAGCTCCTTTAATCTGTAATGTTGTCTTGAATCAAAACACAGAAATTTTTGGTCAGTAGTCTTTTACTTCTGAAGAAGCTCCATTTTCTCTTTTTTCTGCTCTGATATTTCCTTACATTTAATCTTCAATATTGTCCCATAGATCTCTATCACTTTATTAAATAATTTTCTCTTTGTTTCTTCAATCTTCTTTCATGGAAATAATTTCTGTTGATTTAATGGCAAGTTCAGTAATTTTTTTTTTATCTCGTTTTGTCTTGCCGTTTCCATTCTGCTGAAATCATCCAGGATATAATAAATTAATACAGACATGTAGCAACATAAATATAGAGACATATTAATTTATAGTTTAGATTTTCCACTTGGTTCTCTTTTGTGGTTTTTGTCAGTTGATACATCATATCTTTTTCTTTACTGTGAGCGTATTTTGTTTTACCTCATCAAGTATCATATAGTGGTTCCAAAATCTTTTCCTAATTCAAATATCTTATCCATCTCATGGTTGGTGTCTATTGATTGTGTTTTCTCTTAAGGATAATTTTAATTGAGTTCCTATTTTTGTATTTCCTCTAGTTTTGTGTTTCACACTGGACATTGTGAAGGATATTTTGTAGGAGTTCTATATTTTCTCTTATTATTTTGAAGAAGACTTTATTTTTTTTTTTAATGTAAGCAACCAGTTAATTTGGCTGAAGTGGAACTAAAATCTCTGTTTTGAAGAGATTTTATATCTCTTCTTAGATATAAGAAACTTGGCTTAGTCCTTTTAGACTTAGCTGGAGTGCTTAGATTGTACCATGTATGTGTACATTACAGAGGGTCAGCCAAAGACTAAACAGAGTTTATACAGAAAAGATGCTTCTTATGCAAGATTCTCCAAGACTCCTTATTTCCATTAAGCCCCAATGTTTACCAACGCCCTAGTCTCTGTCCCCTGGTTTATCAAATCACTAGGATTGTGATTTTCCCATCAGAATTTCAGCTACGCCATGTGGCACGACAAAAGAATTCCCCTGAATGAAAAGTAATGAAACTAAGAAAATCACTTTGTTTTGTTCCCTTTCTCTAAGTATCAACTCTCCTCACATTTCTGCCTCCTTTTATTCAATCATTAGTGTCTACATGTATTTGCTTTTAAATATTTTCTGTAAATCTAATGTTATCTGTTGGAGCTACTTAATCATATTGGAAGCAAAAATATCTGTCTTCTTAAACTTCATGTTTTTTTTATTCTAAACACAGCACAGAAAGAGGCTTTAGATATTTGATGAATTGATGAATAAATGAAACAATTGACAATTAAATGAACGACTAAGGAAATTAATCAATGAGAAGGTTTAATCTGTGCCCATTGGCACCTACCACTATCTCCAATATCATATGTTGTTATGTTTCATCTTTTTAATACCCTGTTTGTCTGAATTCAAACTGCCTATCTCCATTCATCTAATCTACAGAGAAGAGAAAATCGTCCATCCCATGTGGGAACTGGAGGGGAAATTTAAAAAAGGTAACTTAAATTGAGAATTCAGCAAGTCTTCTCACATCCATGACTTTTTCTTCAGTTCACAAAACCCTCGTATAGACTGGGCAAATTCCACAAGTTATGGGAGAGGTGGAATCCTGTTACACAAAATAGTACAGCTAGTCAGATATTAAAAAATGAATAAAAAGTTGTGCAAGTTATCATCCCATAGTTGTAAAAAAGAATCCTGAACATGTATTTCTTTAAAAAATTTTGGAGCTGCTTTGAAGCTTGGTGCTTCTCTCATTGAATTGGGGCCAATTATCCAGGACAGTCAAATTGATTTTCCAGAATATATTCTTCACTTCTTGTACCGTTTCAGTCTTCCTCATTGTCACTAAAGTAATTGCTTTAAAATACAGACCCTATAATGCCTTGCCCCTTGCAATGGTTTTCTGCTATGTAAAGAACACAGTCTTAAGGAATTATATTGGTATGTGATACTCTTCACATTGTTACCCTAATTTGCTTCTTCAGATGATCCAGTCATATACATAATCTCAAATTCCTCTATTTTATATCTGTACCTGCTTTTGAACATTAAAGCACTCATCACATGGTGCACCTGGGTGGCTCAGTCAGTTATGCATCCAACTCTTCATTTTGGCTAGGGTCATGATCTCAGTGTTGTGAGATTGAGCTCTGCAAAGGGCTCTGTACAGAGCATGGAGCCTGTTTAGGATTATCTCTCTTCCACTCTCTCTGTCCCTCCTCCTGCTGTCTCTCTTTCTCCCTCTCTAAAAAATATAGAATAAAATTAAAAAAAAAAAAAAAAAAGCACTCATCACATTGCAGTGAGGAAACTTTTCCATGATTTTCTGTCCCACTGTGAAGAGTTTTGTTGTTGTTATTTATTTATATGTTTGTATTTAATCTTCCTGGCTTAGTACAGGATTTAGTGTTGGGATTTTTCAAATTGATATTTTTTCACAATGTAATTAGGAGTAAAAACAGTACAATCCTCAAAATTTCTTTTCTTTCTTATTTTTTCTCAGAAATACCTATTATTTGGACCACACCAAAATTTTTTTCAGTCATGCTTTCTGTCACTTTGACTAGGTGTTGAAGCATGACTTAATATTTTTAGGTAAAAGAAATCTGACCCAAAAAGTCCTTAAAGCTAGGTGGGGACCAGTAGGATATGAGCGCTATTGCTTATTAGAGACCTTAGTTATGGAATTTGCAACATAAAAGAATGACCCCTTTAAGAGCACATGAGTTTAGGGATATTACTTTGTTTCTCAGTGATAGAAGATTGAGAATCTTCTAATTATTACTTCCAGAGGTTTATCCAGATTTTATAGAGCTTTAACTTGTAAAATTTGGAAGACTCCTTTTAAGAAAAAGGAATCTAAAATGATGAATGAAGAAATAGTTATAAAATCAAATATTTGCTCCAAATGAAAAGAGAAACCATAACAAATTATGAATTTTAAAAAGCTGAGAAATACCATAGACACCACAAAATCAAACCAATAACAGAACATTTGTATTAACTGATCTTCTGGGACACCTATGTAATATGCTTTTCTTCTATTTTTGGTTGCAATAATTTTTTTTGTTTGTTTCATGACTTAGAGAATTAGTTTCAGGCTTACAGATTGTTCTTGGTTGTGTCATGTAATTTTTAGGCTTCTTGTCAGAATGGGAAATACTCTACTAAATTCATCTCATATTTGTATATATTGCCATAGATTTCCCTATAATGGTATTGCTTCAACTCTGTGTCCAAATAATATAGGGATTCTGGTACATTTCATTTTGTGAAAATCTCCTAAAAAAAAAAGAAAAGAAAAGAAAAGAAATATATTTCCTACATATACAAGTAAGTGTAGTTTATTCTCAGTTATATAACTGACAGAATAAAAATTTTGTTCTAAGCATTGATAAGAAAAAAAATCCATGGTTTATACGTTTATTGACTTAAAGAAGTTCTCATATACTAATTTCTGGTTTTGTATGTTTTAAACCTTGTGCCCTTGTCGTAGTCACATATTTGAGGTGCTATAAGACTTGTTCATACCAAGATAGGTCTTCTAGACTGGCCTCTGTGTCACAAAGCTGGGTGAATTGACAAGTTGGGATTCAGAAGCATCCTTGGAAGCCATTCCAATGATAGTATAGAAGCCCAATATATATATATATATATATATATATATATATATATATATATATGTAATATATATATTCTTATTATAATAATATATTATCGTAATAATATATTATATAATACTATATAATATATAATTAATATAATATAATAATATATAATGTAATAATATATTATATAATAATCTTTGGAAACAATCCAATAATAGTATTTAAGCCTATACTCACACACACACACACACATATTTATATATTATAAACAAATGAAATATATATATTTTGTCATTAGACTCCTTGCAAATGAACCCATGATGCTCAAAATTCCTTTAATCAAATCCCCCAAAGTGCTCAAGGACACTCAGTGATTTAAAAGCTACAGGAAAATATAATAGAGGATGTAATGGAAAATAATAGCCAGTTTCAATTGAAATTTCTTTTACAAACTTTACCAAAAAAGAAAAAAAAATGAGCACACAGACAATTTGCTCTGAAATCTGTAGGATTTTTTGGTGGGGATTTTTGGTGTTTTGTTTGTTTGAGATGCACAGAAAATCCACCTCTGCTTGTTTCATCTTTTTGTGCCACTAAGTTTTCAGTTTCATTAGGAAAAGGAGACAGCACTCAGTATATGCTCACTGAAGTCCATTTAATAATTAATGAATGAAGCTTGGGTACATTTTGTCATTTTCACGGACTCAAATCCCCTTTCCGGTGATTTTACATTCAGCAAGTTTTATATGTTTCCCTTGCTGTGTTCTGAAAATAAAGACAAGTTTCCCCTCCTTACTTTCCAAAGTAATTTGTAAAAAAAAAAAAAAAAAAAAAAAAAAGTCATTAGACTCACAAATGAAAACATGAAAACATCATAAGGCTCCAGACATCAATGTGTTTCTACTTTTTGACTAAGAGCAATGAGAAAAGGCAAGAAAGGAGAGCTCAGTTTCACCTTCGCCGTCTTTATCACTTGTCTCACTCATCATTCTGTACCCGTCAGTTTATAAACTCTCGTCCAAATAGAGAAAGAGTAAAGAGAAAAAATACTGATGGAGTGGCGGATGTGATTCCATCTAAATCCTGGCCACAGCGCCTTGTTTCACTGAGTACCTACGTCCTATCTTGTGTGGAGGACCGCCGGGTAGATTGGAATAAGCTCTGTGTGTTTTACCCATCTCTTCAACTTAACTCCATGTTGAGCGCATAAGCCTCCCTACTTGGATGTTTGATCAAAACACTTACTTACTAGGGAACGGAACGACTCCCACTGGGGTACAGTAGGAACAGAGATTGCTGCTAAATTGCCACCATTTTTACCAAATCATCTCCCAGATACCATCTCTCAAGTCTGGCACCTGAGAAGATATTAAGCAAGGAAGCAAAATGAGTCGAAGTATCTTATTGGGGGCCAGGTCAACAGGCATGATGCAGTGAACTGAATTCATCTTCTGTCAAGTCTGGGGACCTTCTGGGGGAGAGGGGCGGTGGCTTGCTGTGAAGGGAGCAGAGAGCAGACATCCAGGCTTGTTGAGTATAAAAATGCCTCTCCCTATAGTGAATGTGAATGATTTTGTGAAAGTAACTGCTTCTATGAAATGACTCAAATTATGCTTTTACTTTTTTGGTGCTTTTCTTTTTTTAAGATTTTATTTGTTTATTTGAGAGAGAGCATAAGACAGTACATGAGATGTTTGGGCATGGGGGGTTGGTGGGAAGGGATGGCAGACAGAGAGGGACTAGCAGACTCCCCACTGAGTGCAGAGCCCAAGGCAGGGCTTGATCCCAGGACCATGAGATCATGACTTGAGCCAAAGTCAGATGCTTACTGACTGAGCCACCAAGGCGCCCCTTTTCTGATGCTTTTTAAAGCATAATTGATTATGATTTTAAAAGTTTTAAAATGCATGGTATATAAGGATGAAAGCTTCTTTCATGGGATTACTTGACTGAGGCCAGTTTATAAATGTAAAAGCTTACAAGAAAACTTGGTAATATTCAGATTTTATGTGCTCCATATCATAAAAAATTGGCTATCTAATAAAAAATTAGGACATAATTGCAAAAGTTATTTAAAATGGTACTGGTTTAAGGGATCAATATTGTAGCTAACACAGTAATGTTTGGTTTTAGTAATCACCAGCATTCAAATATTAGGATATTAAATGTCTTGCTCTGTATTAGCAGATGAGTGACTATTTTCTTTGGAAAGGTGCTATATACTAAATGTAAACTCACTCACTTTGTGTTATTCAGTATATAAATATGTCATATCTAGGACAAGGACAATCAAACAGAGGAATGTGCTCCTCTTTGTGAACATTCTAATACAGTGAAAAGAAGGGCCATATGCACCCCAATGTTTATAGCAGCAATGGCCACAGTCGCCAAACTGTGGAAAGGGCCAAGATGACCTCCAACAGAACAATGGATCAAGAAGGTATGGTCTATATATACAATGTAATATTACACAGCCATCAGAAAGGGTGAATGCCCAACTTTTGTATCAACATAAACGGGACTGGAAGAGATTATGCTGAGTGAAATAAGTCAAGCAGAGACAATCAATTATCATATGGTTTCACTTACTTGTAGAGCATAAGGAATAACATGGAGGACATTAGGAGAAGGAAAGGAAAAGTGAATTGGGGAAAATCGGAAGGAGAGATGAACCATGAACAACTATGCACTCTGAGAAACAAACGACGGGTGTGTGTGGGGGTTGGGGATTAGGTGAGCCTGGTTTTGGGTATCATAGAGGGCACATATTGCATGTAGCACTGGGTGTGATGCATAAACAATGAATCCTGGAACACTGAAAAAAATAAAATAAAATTTTTAAAAATGCATTGAGACTTGAAGTTCCTTTTTTTAAAGATTTTATTTATTTTCTTTTTGAGAGACAGAGAGAGCATGAGTGGTGGAGGGGAAGAGAGAATGTGAAGGAGGAGCAGGTTCCCTGCTGAGCAGGGATTTGGAGCTGACCCCAGGACCCTGGGATGACCTGAGCCTAAGGAAGATGCTTATAACAGACTGAGCCCTGAAAGGGAGCCCTGAAAGCTTGAAGGTTCTTAAAAGAGAAAGTGGGAGAAAAATGTTTGGGGGGGTTAGATTAATCTGGTTTTCTTCTCTCTTTTTTTTTTTCCCAATTTATTTACTTATTTGAGAAAAAGCAGGTTAAGAGGAAGGGGACAGAGGGAGAGGGAGACAGGAGACAAGCATACTCCCTGCTGAAACTGGAGCCCAACATGGGGCTGGATCCTACAACCCCAAGATCATGACCTGAGCTAAAGTCAAGAGTTGGAGGTGGCCTCTAATCTCATTTCCAATAAGGGGAAGCTACTTTCTCTCTATCTTGTTTGAGCCTTTCTAAACCTCAGGCATGAAAGTACACAAAAAGTGCTTTGCATATTATTTGGCAAAAAGAAGTACACAACAATTTTGTCTCCCTCCTCCACAGCTTTGTCCAATTAGTTCCTTGAGTAAGGCTGCTTTACTGTGCTACATTCAAAAACTATGAAAAATGTGTGTACAAAGCTTAGAGGAGCATTCTCCATTTTTCTTCCAGAGTGGAAATATACACACACATATGCAAACATTTAAAACTCCTCCCCCTTTTTACTGATCCACTTTCTTGGGCTTATCATTGTCTTTTTTTTTTTTAAGATTTTATTTATTTATTTGACAGAGAGAAATCACAAGTAGTCGGAGAGGCAGGCAGAGAGAGAGAGAGGGAAGCAGGCTCCCTGCTGAGCAGAGAGCCCGATTCGGGACTCGATCCCAGGACCCTGAGATCATGACCTGAGCCGAAGGCAGCGGCCTAACCCACTGAACCACCCAGGCGCCCCAAGGGCTTATCATTGTCTTAATTCATTCTTACTCCAATACCTGCCTCAGTCATTTAAAACACATTTGGTTTGTATGCAGGTTTTTTGGGGGGATTTGTTTGTTTTTTGTTTTCATTTTAATTTCAGTGTAGTTAGCATACAGAGTTTTATTAGATACAAATGTTCAATAGAGTGATTCAAAACGTCCATATATTACTCAGTGAACTATTAAGCCATGAAAAGACATGAAGAGACCTCACATCCATTTTACTCAGTGAAAGAAAGTAGTGTGAAAAACCTAGACATTATATAATTCTAACTATGAAATTTTGGAAAAAGACAAAGCTATAGAGACAGCTAAAAGATCAGAGGTTGCCAGGGAACCTGGAGAGGAAGAGGAAAGGGATGAATAGGTGAAGAACAGGGAATTTTGGGGGCGATGAAACTATTCAGTACAATACCATAGTCATGAGTACAGGTCATTATGCATTCATCAAAACTCACAGAAATGTACAACACAAAGAAAGAACCTTAATGTGACCTAAGAACTTTAGTTAATAATAATGTATAATGGTTGTAACAAAGGCACCACAGGAATGCAGGATGTTCGTAATAAGGGAAATGGTGTGCTGAGATGGGCGAGTAAGAGTGGGAGTGCAGATGGAACTCTGGTCTCTGCTTAGTTTTTCTGTAAAATTCAAATTGCACTAAAAATTAATTTTTTAAAAATACAAAAAGACAAAAACAAAAACAACCCACATTAGCTTTGGTCTTCTAATTGTATTTGAAATGTGAGAAAAACACAACCGTGATGAACTTATAGTAACTCCTACAAATAGAATTCAAGAATCACAGAAGGCTTAATAAATGGGAAAAATCTCTGATATATATATATTTTAAGATTTTATTTATTTATTTGACAGAGAGTTCACAAGTAGGCTGAAAGGCAGGCAGAGAGGGGTAGGTAGGCTCTCCACTTAGCAGAGAGCCCAATGTGGGGCTCAATCCCAGGACCCTGAGATCATGACCTGAGCCCAAGGCAGAGGCTTTACCCACTGAACCACCCAGGTGCCCCAAGTCTCTGACACATCTTAACTAGAAACATTTGTTATACAGCAAGAAACACATTACAGTTTGTGTAATGTGTAGATTTATTTATTGGAGAGAGGGAAGAGCATGAGAAGGGGGGACAGAGGGAGAGAGAGAGAATCCCAAGAACACTCCATGTTGAGAGTGCAGAGCTTGACTCAGGGCTCTATATCATGACTCTGAGATCATGATCTGAGCCTAAACCGAGAGTCCGTTGCTTAACACACTGCGAGCCCCAAGGAGCCCCACTGAACCCCAGAAGCCCCAAGTTACAGTGTTTTAATAGGAAAATACCTCGTGGAGGTGGCAAATAATTTACATTGGTGTCTCTTTCAGACTTCAAGCTCCTACACGTTCAAGGTAACAACAATGACCACCATGGGAAAAGAAAGGTATTTTAGGATGTGAGGTCTAGAATCCCACTCACCGTGTGTATGACCTTGAGAAAGTTCAACTTCCCCATATTTCAGTTTTCTCTTCCCTTAAATAGGGAATAATAACAGAACTGACCCATCAGGGTTGTTTAAGGGTAAAATGAGATGGTGATGTGAAAAGCTTAAAGTAGGATCTGGTTACATCATAGTTAGCTGTTTTTTCTTTAAGTTATGATTATAACACTTCATAGTAATAGTATTAATTTTCTCTTGTAGACACACCAGCACTCAAGCAATAGACCAGCAAACAAAATAGATTCAAATAGTCATTTGAAATCTGAAGTTTCATTCCCCATATTTTGCTTTGTCAGAGTAAATAGGTTGTTGTATTTGAAATTTAAAACAAAGGCAGTGAGCAGAACAAGAGAGAATTCAGAACAAAAATTTAGGTGGGTAAATTCAACTAATTTGCTGAAAGATATGAAAGGGCAACACTAACTTAGATTATTAAATAAGTGTTTAACTATGATTTAGACTTAATAAAACAATTATGTACATTAACTTATAATTGATCATTATTAAATGTATAATTAGTGAGATTGAATAACCCAGGAAAAGATAAAAGTCTGTCTTTAATCCATTGTTCATTCTCAATATGTAAGATTCTAATAATCATTAGCATATAATATAATTATGAAGTTATAAATATAAATTAGATTACATGAAGGATGAATTTAAAATCCTTATGCATTTTATCTAATTACTATAAATTTGATTATGGATAAATAACTTAACTCTAATATGGTATTTGAGAGTAAAGCTTTTCTGACTAAAACCTTGAATGTTAATCTCAAGCTGTTCAATTTTATAATGCTTGAGCAGCTAATGGCAAAAATTAGAGAATAAGACAAAAATGTAAATAATAGATTATGGCTGAATTTGAGTTTACATGCAGCAAGATAAAAACTGGAAAGATAAGACTGAGAGAGTCTTACAAAGTTAAACTATTTTTCATTTTTATGAAAGCTCTGGATGGATTACTCCTTTTGATATCAGCAAGCTCCTCATTATAATTAAACTGATCATATTCCCTGCTACAATAATGCCTACAAATAAGGCAGCATGACCCATAATGCAGCCCACACCATAGCTAACGTAGAGACAATTTCAATGTCTCTTGATCATCACAGGGCTCCAAAAATATAGTATGCACTTTCCCCTTTGGTACTGAACTTCACATTTCTTAGTGCCCAAAGAGAACTTTCAAGAAACTATAATTAAGCAGAAATCTTCACATTAATTTGAGTTATTTTTATTTCAGATATTTTTTCCATGCATAGGAAAAAACTTAAAATTCATTCTAGTTGAGTAATCTAACTCACAGTGAAAACCTATAATCAGAATAGGAATAATGGAAAAGTTTTCACTCCCATCTAGTAAACTGATCTACTACTCAAAGGGAAGTGAATTAGTTTCCACCTGGAGGAAGAGCTCTCACTCACCTACACCAATCAAGGCAATGGCTTTAAGTGGAGAAGGTGAGAGATGTGGAATGTCATGCCCAGCCATGTTATAAGCCCTAACTGGGCTTATAAAGGTAACTCACATTTGTTGTTGTGAGTAGCAAATCAAGTATGCACTTCAAGCTCCTAACACAGTCATTTGTACATACAATTACCCATTCAAAAGTAGTGAAAGTCATGTGATTATACCTTTCTTCAGCCTTCACGTCTTAAGATGTTTATTAAGAGGGATAATGTGAGAGGAAAACACATACTTATTTTCCCTACTTCTGATCTTTCAGGCTTAATAAATTCTGTGATCATCCTTATTTCTAAATCTATACTGTCTCAATGACTATAATTTTATAATGTTTTGCTTTGGAATAGAACAATTTATTTTTATTTTTTATTACTATCATGTCTACTTTTGGTCTTTCATATTTTCAAGATATGTTTCAATGTATATTTGAATCCATTTATGAAGTTCTATATATACACCCTGTTAGTATTTGATTAGAATTTAATTGAATCTAAAAAAAAAGAATTTATTTGAATCTATAGAACAATTTAGTAACATTTATTTACAGTAATGAATCTTTTAATACACAAATATGTTTTATTATACATTTATGTCATACTTTTTATGTATGTTTTACAGTTTTCTTTATAGATAACATGCACATTTTTATTAGAATCATTTCTAGCAATTTAATATTTTGATGCTATTATATATAAATCATATCTTAAGAAATTTTCTTTTCTAACATAATGGTATATGAATTTATGTTTTATGTTTGTACATTGAGTTTATTTATAGAAAACTACTAATAAACTGCTAATATAATATCCATATTTTAATTACCATGTAAATATAAGTCTATTAATATAATAATATAGATAATTGGATTATTTATAGTCATAATTATGTTAGCTACAAATAATGACTTTCTTTTTCTCTCCTATACTTTAACCTAGTACTGGGTAGGACTTTCAGCATGATATTAAAAGATGTGAAGATCATAGACATCCTTGTTCTTGACCCCTGACTTTAGAGGAACATTATTAACATTTTATCATTAACTGCATTTGCTCTTGGTTTTGCAGATAGTATTAGTCAGAATTAGAAAGTGCATTTCTATTCCTAGGTTGCATATGATTTTTATAGTGAATAGATCTTAACTTTTATCAAATATTTTTACTTAATTTTGAGGGTGACAATATAAGATTTTATTTCTTTTATCATCTTGTTTAGGTCAACTACATTGAACAGTTCAAAAATGTTAAACCTTCCTTGCATTCCAGAAATAAACTTAACCTGGTCTTTTATATTTATCTCCTGCATTGTTGGATTGAATTTACCAATATTTCATTTTGCTTTTGTAGATCTGTTTTTATGAAGACTTATTATAAATTTTCCCATATTGACTGCCCTCAGGTTTGGAATTAAGGTTATAGTAGTCTCACTGTATAAGTTAGAGAATATGTCCTTATTTCTACTTTCTGGAAGATTTAGCAAAAGACAGGCATTAAAAATTTCTAGTAACATTAAAATTCTATCTAAAATCAATTAATCATTTGTATCTTTTATTTCTTATATTGTGTCTATATCCTTTGCTTATTAGTTTTTCCCTGTGGGAGAATTTATTATTTATTGACAAATTAGTAAATAAAATATATATTTCATATATTCATATAAATATACATTACAAATATACTTACAACTTCTGCTTATGTATTACAATGAACAGATCTAATGCTATCATGCATGTAAATTTATTTTCAATTTTGTTTTTCTTAAATTTAATACTAATTACTTGAAAACATAAAATGTAAACAAAAGTATGGTAAAGGGGAAAAATCACATTTATTAACTAATCTACATTTCTTCAGATATTTTATATGCCATTTTTACTATGCATTTGATTCCCATATAGGATTGTTTTCCTTCAGGTCTGCCTCTTTCCACAGAGCAAAATGTCTATTCTGGAACTCTGAGTGAGGGGTGATTATTTGATGACATTTCAATGTGTTTGAAAATAGTTGATTGATCATCTTTATTATTCTTTTTCAGTCCGTTGCTGCATATTTCCATTATTTGCCCCCATGAGAGAACTTTAGATTTATTTTGTCATGGTATCCAATATTTTCGGTTACTATTTTATTTGCAATTGTACTGAAATGATCAGATTTGTAGAGTGCTGTATTTTTTATGACTGTTCCTTTTGGTAACTTGAAATTATTAATTTTTCTTTTCTTTCTTTAAAAGATTTGATTTATTCACTTGAGAGACAGAGAAAACATGAGTAGAGGGGAGGGACAGAGGAAGAGAGAGAAGGAGACTCCCCACTGAGAAGAGAGCCAGATATGGGTCTCAATCCCAGAACCATGGGATCATGACTTGAGCCAAAGGCACACACTTAACAAACTAAGCCACCTAGGTGTTCTTCCATTATTTTCTTAATTAAAATCTTCCTGTTATCCTTATTCTCCTCCCGTAGATATTTTCTAAGTTTCTTTGTTAAACATTTTATTCATATAAAATATTCCTTCATAATTAATATATTTAATATTACAATTTACATGTTGTGCATAGTTTTGGTTCTAATGTACTTTGGATCATTTTAGCTCTGATTTTTCTTGTTTTTAAGTCTGAAGATGTAGGTTTAATATTCTCTTGATTTGTTGGATATTTAGAAAGTTCTTCAGTTTAACATTTGAAAGGTTATAATTTGGGGGCTAGAAAAAAATTATCAGTTTCTAGCTTTCTTTTCTTTTGTAATGTGTTCATCTGAATTTTCCTGTATAATGTGTACTTTGAGGCTTCTGGCATAGACGGACCTGAGTTTGTATATTATTATAGCATTTGTTAGCTACCCAACCCAGGGAAAATAACTGATCTCTCCAGCCACAGTTTTTTTTTTTTTTTTCCTTTATCTGTCAAATAAACATAATAGAAATAATGCTCTCACATTGTTATGAACACCACCTTGAATAACCATTACTGAGTAGACCTTCAGGCAATCTTAACCCTTATTTATATAGGGGAGTAAGGAGCAATAAGTATATATTAAATCAACCTTAGTATATTTCTTGCATTTTTCTCTATAACTGTGTTTCTTTGGGGGGTATATATTTTTGAAATACCTAAAAACATGTTTCAACTTCTCCCACAATAAGTGTGTTTCTGTTCATTTTCCTTGTACTTCTGATAATGGATTTGCATTTTTTCTGTGTTATTTGGCATATGATTGTTTATTGCTTTCATGGCCATTGTAGATGGTACCTTAAATATAAGTACAAAATGACTTCTTTCTTGCTTAATGACTCCCGATGAAATTATATTTGTGATACTATTATGATTCTCTTTATTTTTTGGTTTGAATTTTCTTATAAAATCTTTGCCCATTTTTTCATTTTTTTAAAATTTTATCTTCTGTGAAAGTTCTGCAAATATCAATTGTGCACACACATAGAGAGGAAGTGGAAAGTATGAGTGGAAAACCTAAAATGAGCCAAGCATGAAAATGCTTTAAACTTCAGATATGTTCCCCTAATCATGTGTAACTTCATGGGCAATGGCTGAACACTAAGTTATGCCAACTCAGGGACAACTCGTAGGTAGAAAAGAATAAAATGAACAGAGATATCAGAAACTGCATATAATAGAGGAAAGAGATTGCACAGATTTAGCCAAGGAAAATTACTAAACAAATAAATTAACAAAAGTGATATCAATCTTCAGTAACCATAAGAAAACTGGAGTGACCATAGTAATAGGTATATATTTTTCAAAAAGAGACCGAAATAGGACATATTACTAGAAACAAGAGAAGACATTTTATTTTGATAAAAGTTCAGTGCCTCAGGAAACATACCAGTTAAAATACATGAAACAAATCTGACAAAATTGAATGACAATAGTGTCACTTCTTCATGAATAGTTGGACACTAGAATACCCAACTCAAAATAACTGATAGAACACCAATGGTTGGGGCACTAGAATACCCAACTCAAAATAACTGATAGAACACCAATGGTTGGGGCACCTGAGTGACTCAGTAGGTTAAGCCTCTGTCTTCAGCTCAGGTCATGGTCTCAGGGTTCTGGGATAGAGCCCTGCATCAGGCTCTCTACTCAGTGGGGAACTTACTTCCCCCTCTCTCTCTGCCTGCCTCTCTGCCTACTTGTCTGCCTGTCAAATAAATAAATAAATATCTTAAAAAAAAAAAAAAGACTTTAAAAAAAATCTCTCAAAAGGCACTATAGAATATATTTAACTTTATCGTGTACTGTGGAACATTTTCTAGGGTAAACTATATGCTAGGCCACGAAACACATTTTGGGTTTTTTTTTTAAGTTTCTATTTTTTACTTTTTTAGCAATTTCTATACTCAACACTGAGCTGAAAATCGCCACCTCAAGATCAAAAATCGCATGCTCTACCAACTAAGCCAACAAGACACCCCCAAATTAGTCTTAATAAATTCACATAAATTTGTCATCTGGTCACAAAGGAATTAGAAATTTAAAAAAGAAGGAAATTTGGAATATTTCCAAATACTTGAAAATGTACACAATTCTAAGTAATCCATGGATTAAAGAAAAAGACACAGAGAAATATAATATATTTTTAACTAAGTGAAAATGCATGTATAACATATGAAAAAATTCTTATAAATTCACTAATGCAGCACTTGGCTGGAACTTTTTAGCTTTAGATGAGAAGAAAATTCTCAAATTAATGATCTAAGCTTTTACCTTAAATAATTAGAAAAACAAGATCAAACTAAACCCAAGACAAGCAAAATAAAAAGAGTAATAGAGATTAGAATAAAAGTAAGTAAAACAGAAAAGGGACAAAAATAATCAATGAGCTCAGAAGTTGGTTTTTTAAGGTCAAAAAAAACCTGACAATCCCTGAATATCCCTTAGCTAAACCAACAGGGGAAAAAAAAGGGGCAAGATATAAAATTTCAAAATCAGGAGTGAAAGAAAAGATATTAGCACCCACCCTACAAAATTAATATCATTACAAAAAAATATGAAGACCAAGTATATGTCAAAAAATTAGACAATGCAACTGAAATAGACATAATCTTAAAAAGATACAGATTACCAAAATTTAATGAATCACTACATTGTACATCTGAAAATAATGTTATACTGTATGTTAACTAACTAGATTTTTAATTAAAACTTTAAAGAAATAGGGCGCCTGGCTGGCTCAGTGGGTTAAGCCGCTGCCTTCAGCTCAGGTCATGATCTCAGGGTCCTGGGATCGAGTCCCACATCGGGCTCTCTGCTCGGCAGGGAGCCTGCTTCCTCTTCTCTCTCTGCCTGCCTCTCTTCCTGCCTCTCTGCCTACTTGTGATCTCTCTCTGTCAAATAAATAAATAAATAAATCTTAAAAAAAAAAAAAAAAAAACTTTAAAGAAATAAAAAAAAAAATTCCAAAAAGGAAATTCCAGACTCAGAGGATTTCTTGGATTAATACTATAAAATATTTAAAGAATAATTTTTCAAAAGCTCTTTCAGGGAACAGAGGGAGAGGAAACATGTCCTAACCTACTCTATAATGTCATTGTTACTCTGAAAGTGAGCACTTCCAAAGAATCACAAGAAGAGAAAACAACAGACCAGTATCCCTCATAAACAGTGACATGAAAATCTTTAACAAAATATTATTAGTAAACTGAATCTAGCAACATATAAAAAGCATCACACATCATGACAAGAAGGGTTTATTCCAGGAATCCAAGCTTAGATTAACAAGCCAATTAATAGATCATACCATATTGTTGAATGAAAAACAAAACACGTAGTACAACCTCAATAGATGCGGAAGAAGTGCTTTACAAAATTCAACACACATTTGTGAGGAAATGTCTCAGAAAATTAAGAAAAAATGGATTTTTCCAATTTTAAGAAGAAACAAAACTACAAACTATTGTCAAACTTAATAAAGACCGAATTATTTACATCTAAGACTGGGAACATGCCAAAGATGTCAACTCTCACCACTTCTATTCAACATTTTCCTTGAGATTCAACTAAGTGCAGTAAGGGAAAGGAAAAAATATAAAAGGATTGGATTTGGAAAAGAGAAGTAAAACTGTCACTATCTGCACATGACTTAGTCCTGTACAGAGAAAATCCTAGGCAATCCAGCCCAAAACTACTAGAACTAATGAACATACTTAGCAAGTGCAGAAGATACAAGCTTAATATTTAGAAATCAAGGGTATTTCTGCGTATGCAAGGAACCATTCAAAACTGAAATTAAGAAAATAATTCCATTGATAATACCACTGAAAGAAATCAAAGGCTTAAGAATAAATTGAATAAAAATATTGCAAGATTTTTTATATTAATAAAGATTACTAAGAGGAATTTTAAAAAGTCTTAAAATAAGTGAATGTATATTTAATATTAATCAGTTGAAAGATTTAATTTTATTAAGATAATGACCTGTCAATTCAATGTAGTCTTGCAGGCCTCTTTGTGGAATTTAATGAGTCAATCCCAAAATTTATATGGATATGTAAAGTATCTAAATCCCCGAAAACACATTTTAAAAGGATGAGCACAAAAGTTGGAAGAGCTATTCTACTATGGTTAGTTTTCCTCTGCCTGTTAGAAATTATCATAAAATTAGATGTTTTAAAAAAGGCCATTGTGTAGCTGACAGCTCTATACATCAGAAGTCCAGCATGACATGCCTGGGTTCTCTGCTCAATGTCTCACGAGGTTGAATTTGGAGTCTTGGCCAGTTTTGTTCTCAACTAGACCTCAGAGTCAGTTCTTGGAGTAAGTTACCTTCTTCCAGCTGTAGAACTGACATGCCTGTCACCATGTTGGCTCTCAGTCAGGGGACCCTCAGTCCTTCTAGAACCCACCTGCATTTCCTGTCTTTATGGCCTCCTCCATCCTGAGGAAGCAACAGTGTGCTGCATCTTTCCCACACATGAAGTCTCTCTCAGAGGTTTTCTTCTACTATCTGTCAAGGAAAATTCTGTGCTCAAAAGCACCATGTGATTAGAACAGATACAGCCAGGTGAGTTCCCTTTTGATTAATTTAGAGTCAACTGATTAACCTTAATCACATAGAGCCACTTTTGCCATATGATACAATATAATCAAGTTTTGATATTTAACATGTTTGCAGTCGCAGGGATTAGATCAGGAGATCTTGGTCATTTTAGGATTTTGTGTACCATATTACCTTATAAAAATTTTACTATAAATACAGAATAATCAAGACTACTCTGTGATTTTACAATCATAAGCATTTAGATTAATGGAGCAGATTTGAAATTCCATAAATAAATCTTTACATCTATGGTCAATAACTTTTTTTTTTTTTTTTTTTTTAACAAAGGTGCCAAGGTATTTCAGTCAGGAAAATATTGTTTTTTTTTCCAACAGGTATTGCTAAGACAAATAGATAAAAAACGAGCTTCATTTTTTTTTTTTTTAAGTAGGCTCCAAACCCACATTGGATTTGAACTCACGTCCCTGAAATCAAGACCTGAACTGAGATTAAGAGTTGGATGCTTAACTGACTAAGCCACCCAACTGCCCCAAATGAGCTTGACTTTTACCTCACACACTACACAAAAACTAACTCAAACAGATCATTGGCCTAAATGTAAGAGCTAAATAGTAAATAAAACATACAGATTTCAACTTGTTCAGGAATATATTTCTGGCCCTCATATGTACAAAAAGTTCTTAGATATGATGCCAAAATCTTAATACATAGGAGAATAATTTGATAAATTCAACTTCATTAAAATTCAAAAATTCTGCTTCAAAGGACATTAATTAAGAGGATAAAAAAAAGAAGCCATAGTCTGGGAGAAAATACTTTAAAATCATATATCTGATAAAACAAACAAAACAAAAACAAAAAACTTAGATCCAAAATATTTAGAGAACTCTTACAACCTTTCAGTAATAAGAAGATAAACTCTAATTTTTAAAAAAATGGTCAAATAGTCAATAAAAGTTTCGCCAAAGGCCTTATAAATCCTCAGAAAGGTAATCAACATCATTGGTCATTAGGGAAACGCCAGTCTAGACCACAATGAGATAATAGTACGTACCCAGTAGAATCACTATAATCGAAAAGTCAGACAATAACAGGTGTTGCTGTGAGTATAGACAAAGTGCACCCCCTTATCCATTGCTGATAGGAATGTAACATGACACAGCCACTTTCGAGAACTCTGTTGCGGTTACGTTTCTTTTCTTTTTTTAATTCTCTTTTTCTTTTTAAATATTTTATTTATTTGTTTGACAGACAGAGATCACAAGTAGGCAGAGAGGCAGGCAGAAAGAGAGGAGGAAGCAGGCTCCCTGCCGAGTAGAGAGCCCGATGCGGGGGTGGGGGGGTTCCGATCCCAGGGCCCTGGGCTCATGACCTGAGCCAAAGGAAGAGGCTTTAACCCACTGAGCTACCCAGACGCCCCTCTGTGCTAGTTTCTTAAGAAGTTAAACATAAACTAGCTGTATGACCCAGAATTTCAACTCCTTGATAGCTACCCAAGACAAATGAAAAAATATATCTACACAGTGACTGGCATCCAAATATTCATAGCCACATGATAATCCACAAAATTCTTTAAAGTATATAGTGAGATGTTTTACTGACTTACATGCTTGAACTCTCAATGTCCGATATAATAGCCCCTAGCCATATGTGACTATGGAGTCCTTGAAAAGTAGATAGTCCAAATTGAAATGAGCTACAAATGTAAATATACAAAATTTTGAAGACTCAGAGAAAATATGGAATTTAAAATATCATGATAATAACATTTTGTATAGGTCAGTGAAATTTTAATATACAGGATAAGTCTGATTAAATGGTTATACTATTAGAAGTAAATTCGGTGCATGTGGGTGGCTCAGTTGGTTCAACGTCTGACTTCTGGTTTCATCTCAGTTCATGATCTCACTCAAGGTCCTGGGATCAAATTCTATGCTCAGCAGGGAGTCTGCTTCTCCTCTCTCTCTTCCTCTGCCCTATGCCCCCACTCCTGCAAGCCCTCTCTCTAAAATAAGTAAATAAATCTTTAAAAAATATGATTTCACCTGTTTTTACTCTTTTCTGCTAGAAAATATAAAAATACATTCACAGCTTACACTGATGGACTCATCTCATATTTCCATTGTATATAACACTTCAAGTACCTTTATTAGTGGGGTATGGTATTTTCAGTATCAAACAGTAAATATTCAAAAAAAATACCATTATGCATTCAGTGACTGTGGGAATTTTAACATATTTTCAGAGCTACATCAAGTGCTGTGGTACAAGGCCAAAATCAAGGAAGTAGCAAGGTACGATTCTGATTCTGTTAACCTATAGCTTTTCCTTCAGGCCCATTACACCCCCATTCTGGCCTGGGCCCTGAGTAAGATGGCAGAGCTGCTCAATGAGCTATGAAATATCCTTCATGGTTTGCCTGATTAGAGACCATCTGATGCCTTGGGTACAGGTAATCCTAGGTCACCATTTAAATGTGGGTGACTTCAAATGTCTTTCATCCATAGTGTCCATAGAATTAATTGTTCAGATTGAGACACTTTTGAGAGAGAAGATGATGCTATTAATAATTATATTGAAACAACAGGCTTTGCTCAACAGGCCTGTTTGGGTTAACTGGGACATATGGTCACTCTGCCCATCCATGACCATGGGCTCTCACACACACAGCGTGAGGTCTCGGCATGCCATTGAGCCATTAGAATGCTAAAATGCAAACAACAACAATGACAACGTTAATAATAATAAAGAAGAGAGCTCTTTGGTAGAAAATTGCCAGAGTTACCTGGTTGAAAGGACGGGTTAATTTCAGAATGGGGTCGTCATTCTCAAAGACTGTCTTTGTGTTATCTCGACATGGACACATGTATGCTCCCATATGTCCATATCCGTGCATGAATGTCTGATGGGTGTTGCTCTGTATTTTTCATGTCTATGGGGAATCAATTTTCTCGATGTTTGCCGCATCCCAAGCTCAGATCTGCCTGCTTTCCCATGGGTGGCCAACAGCTCTTTTAGGGGAGAGTTTTTGTCCAGATGATCTTTGAAGGCTTTTTTCTTTCCAAAGATTAGTGTAGGACTATACTTCCTTTCTTCAAATGGGAGGTGGCGCTTGGCTCTTCATTCCACACACAGCTCTGTGGGAGGCGCGGGGCTCACTAGATTCTCCTGTCAGGTGAAACGTTCTCTCTCCACCTGCAATCCAAACGTGTGACTTTGCCTAAGTACTTCGGTCTTTGCATTTGAGAAACAATAATCTCTTGTGTTACATGGCTGTCATGAGTTTTAGCTCATGCCAGCAATTATTTAAAAAAAAAAAAAAAAAGAATGTAAACTTTGTAAAACTGTCTGTTCCACGCAGAGTGTTAATCTTGAACCTGAGCCTCCGCATCAAGCACGGTTATCCGGTACACGGTACCGGATAAAATGTACACGGTACATTTTTTTTTTAATACTTTCCTGACTTTGGGCTTTCGAACACAAACTCTGTGAAAATATTTTTTTAACCTGTTCCTTAATATACTGGAAATACAAGCATGAGTGAGACACACCATGACAAAGATGGGACTTTTTAAAATCTCGTATCCTATAAAATCTGGCCTGAATTTTTGAAGAGAGGGTTCCTCTACAATGAAACTAAATAGTAACAAATAGCTGAAAAATTCTAAATATATTTATGAGCCTATTTTCTTAGGAAAGGAGTGAAGAAGGAAGGAAGGGAGAGAGGGAGAGACAGAGAGACGGAGGGAGAAGGAAGGAGGCATCTTTGATATACCATGTGATCATGGTTTTTAAAAAATTTTAAAAAATCACTGTTAAAAAGTAAAACAGAAAGATCCAAATGAAACCTTTCCCCTTCTTTACATCATGCCCTGCCAAACTGCTTTAGCTCAAGCCGTTACCACAGAGGCTATCTGTAGGGGAAGCCCCGAGAATTTCAGTCCCTGCTTAATTTCTAGTTAGAAGTCCGAGTTGGGGGGAGGGGGACAGGAGGGATGAGAACCCACAGATGTTTCACTTTAAACGATAGGAAATGGTCTCCTACAAACTGTTTCCCCTCCAGGAATCCCCTCGTAGATGCATATTTAACAAGATGATTCCTGGGCCACATTACTCTCCAATTTTATCTGCTTAAAATGAAACGCTGTGCCCCCCACACTGAAAAAAGTTCTTCCCTGCTCCTTGGAACGATAAATAATTCAAGCAGTGTGTTCCACAGAGGGCCACGAATGAGTTTCCTATCTTGTTACAGTAAAGATATTTTCCTAATCTGGAGACATCTAAAAAGGTTCTTGAAATATGTGTTTATGTATTATTTTGAAACAAAATGAGTATCTGTGTGAGTGGATGTCTTGTATCATAAGCCTCTGGAAGATAGGAATCAAGTCGGCTTGCTTTGCATTTTAGGGTACATTATACAGTTTGGGTGGTTTTTAGTGAAAATCATTATGTTCTAAAGCTTCCCTTGGCATGCAAACCCCAGTAAATTTGCATAGCCTTATTTTTCCTCTCACCTCAATAAAGGGCATAGGTAACATCACATACAGGCTCCTTCTGCTACAAGCCATCGTATAATTGTCCGTTTATTAATTTGAGGGCTCTTTGTGACTGGACACTCAGAAACCTAGCCCAAAGTCTAGATACTCTGCCACTGTGCTTCTTTTGTAAAATAACTTTCCACCGATCGAGTCAAAGAAAAAGCTGAGTTTTTCCGATGTGAGTCATTTTCACCAACACAAATTTTCCTGCCTAGGAAAACAGGACTAATATAGCAATCTGAAAGTCCATGCGATGAAAGCGTGTGTCACCATGTGCAAACTGTGAAATGTAATTGAAAGTAAAATGTTTAATTAAAATGGACATTTCTGAGCCTGCTTCTGGCAGCAGCCATCTTGCTGAAAAATTATATTTGTTACACGGGCAACCTGGGGGAACAGTTCAAGAGATTGGGAGTGCCAGGTTCCATCGAAGAGTAAATGGGGTGAAAACCAAAAGGAGAGCTTCAGCAACGATCCCTTGGTTGCTGTGCATGTTCCCGGCACCTGTGCCCCAGGTACAGACCAGTCCGAACAAGACCTGCCATGCGGGGCTGTCTTTAAGTCAATATTAATTATAGCGAAGCATCATCCTCCCTCCAAAGAATTGTCCCTTTCTCTCATGTCAGCACGTTTCCTGAACAATTGGGCTTTCAGATGCTGGTGTGTGTGTGTGTGTGTGTGCAGTCTGAAATGGGAGGAAACTCATCGTTTCTAAAGTTATTTCTCTTTTGAGACCATGGAGATCATTTTTTTTTTTTCCCCCTCCACTCATAAAAGCCACTGATCCTAGATAATCCTCATACTGGAGTGGAGATGAGCTTCACTGACTTTCTCAGTTCAAATGTGAGAACAGAATTGGAAAATGAGATCCTGTCTGGCATCCAAAGGACAGTTTCTCCTCCCCGAAGCCTGGGTCCATTCCGCAATGGTCGATCTGTTTGTGGAGCACCCCCCACGCCTGAACGGGGCAGGTGTGGTCCTCTGGTGAACAAAGGTCGTGGTCTCAGAAAGTGTCCTTGTTGGAGAAGGATTTCTTTGGCATTTTATAAAGTTCAAGTGAAATCAAGCCCCTTCCTGTTGCATTTCTCATGCTCTCTTGTAAAATCGTGGTGGCCGATAGCGGACCCAAAGCCTACCACAAAGTTTGTGTATTCCTTCACAAAGGCAAAAGTTCGATTTTCCACCCATTTTTCAGTGTTATCGGGCTTACTGGTACTTCTTGGGCAGTTACCAGCTCTGGAAGCCAGTTACCATCCCTAACAGTGAAGGGACAGACCAACAAACAGATACATAAATAAAACATCTATACATGCAAAACTCATTAAAAATGTCAACGGCTAAGCATTGCCCGGAAAAAAGTTCAGAAGATCCGATCACTGTTCTGCAGTTCACAATTTGAGTATGAAAACCATTCCCATTGTCTAGATCCAGCCACCATGACATTTGATCATTTTTTCCTACCTGACCTTGTTTAGTGAGCTCTTTCTCTATAATATGTTCTTTATTGCCCAAGGAATGCTCTTTGAATTTACTTTCTTTATGGTGTGATTATAAATCTTCATGACATCCCTAATGATTCATCTCTTTTGGCACTGGGCAGAAGGATAACCATTTCTATAATGCACACATTTCATTTAAGGTGAAACCAGAAGGAGATTTATCAATCGGCACAGGGTTTTCAGGAATTGGCTGAACTCTGTCACTGTAACCATTTTTCCCTCTCTCTAAACACATTTAATTTTAGTATGCTTTCTGCCTTAAATGACCCATAATCCTTTAAATAAGAGGTTGTTTTTAATTTGTACATGATCTAAACCATTGCGCTTTACTTCTGCCGAGGAACAGATGTAATTTTTAATCTCAGTCATAATATGGAAATATTTAATGTTGAAATATCCACCAGATTATTTTATATATCTTAAACAAAATAGACTGCTTCATTGGAACTCTGGGTAGTGTCTGTAGTTTGGGGTTTGCACTTATCACTTAGAGTAAAAGAGCTAAATAATTTTAGGGGCACCAAAAGAAGCACGATACTCTTCTTTATTTGGGGGTTCACGGCAGTGAGCTAAGTGCCTCATACTATAGATGTTACTGGTCATGTCTCCGAGCTCTGGGTCCTGGCTTTCAACCATCCTCGCAAGGTGTTCCCCATGAATGGAAAATCCCCAAATCCCGTGATGTAAATACCTCTCCTGGAATATTTCTGGCATTGAAATCTTTCCCCCATGGTATATGATTTCTGTAAATCAGTGGTGTTTGCTTCAATCAAATGCTCCCTGTCCACAGTCTTATGAAAACAGTAAACTACATGAGCAGATTACAAACCCATACAGGAGAAGCCAACAACAGGGGGAAGAAAACTTCTGCAAAAATACTTTTTTAACTTCAGAGGACAAGACACATGCTTGGCCCGCAGAGCTAAAAGAAATAAAAGATTTTTCTTTTTCTTTTTTTTTTTAATAGACATATGTAGAACATTTGTTTCCGTTTTATTTCTGCTGTCATAATATGATGGTTTTATTCAGTTTTTAAACATGCTTCAGCTGGAAACACTACATCTTTAAATCAGGCAACCCTGGCGTCTGTGTGAATTCCCTTGCTGCTCTCCCTCACCTTACCCAGGTGCATGTTAAATCAGTATTAATGACAATATCATTCTTGTGCAGTCATCTCCTGCCTGCAATTTGGTTTTAATTACCCGCCACGTTGTCTTTCCCCCTCACTGACAGCCATTAAATAGGGAATGACACCAGAGCCATAGTTGTGTGGAATACTCACTTCGCCAGATTTCGTCCTTCTCATAAAGCAGGCTGCGGTGCCTCCTAGTGGCAGGGAGCGGGCAGGGCCGTCATCGCAATTGCAGACTTTTCCGAGCAACTGTACAGGTTAATTTGGAAATCCCGGCCGGCGGAGAGCCACCCTGACTATTTTTAAAGAAAAAAATAAGATAAAAATAATTGATCGATTAAGGAAAAATTGTGATTCGGTAAAGTGTCTCGTCCCTCCCCCCCCACCACTGAAATATAACAATAAATCGACACACTGTTTAAAATCTTGTCTGGCCATCTACAATGGAGGCTCAGAAACAAGGAACTTTTCTCCTAAAATGTAACTGACCAAAGTTCTTGAAGCAACTTGTTCAACAAAGGTGAGTGGCAGCTCTTCAATGAAGTCGAACCTCAGCCCCTTCTCCTTCCGTGTGCAATTTTCTCTGAGGCCACAGAAAGGGTTATTTCTTTTTTCTTTTTCCTTCTCTTTCTTATTTTATCTTTTCCTTTCTTTTTTCCCTTCTGCTTTACAAACGCTTTGACTATGAGTTTAAAAAACCTTCTTTTTGAGCTACTAGTGTGTAGCTACATGTAAACAATACCTTTCTGTGCAATTACGCAGCCTTTAAGTGTGTTTTAAGCAAAGTTCTCCCTTACTCAGGAGTTTAAAATTGAAGTTATTTGTCCAAATGTTCAAGTTAGACACAGTACAGATGTGTCAAATTGAAGATGTCCATATAATGGCTAGCACATCTTGCATTTTTTTTTAATTGGTTAAAATAAATCTGCAGGCATGTGCATTTCACAGGAAGAACGTTGGACTTCTGGTGCTATAAATTAAAAACATGGCTTGTAAACGGTACATCTCAGCACACTTGGAGAAGGAGCACCCATAAAGAGCCAGATTCAGTTTCTCCTTTCTGATTTTAATTCCCACCAACTTCCCTGTGGTTGGGAGGTTGTGGTTTCATGGGCTGCTCTTTCACAGTTGTTCCCTGGCGTCTTTCAACAAGCATAATTACTCATTTTACGTGCTGCTAAATGAGAGTCATTGCTAACTGCTTTAATTAGAATTTTAAGCATACATAGTATATGCAATAACTTGTACATACATTTATTGTGTGCATTTGTGCTTGTTGCTTGTGTTTATAAAAACTCAAACATAAAATAGGGATGCTGATAATTAAAGTGTATCTGCCCCATTCTCTACTCTCCCAACCAGCACAGCAATGCAAGATATAAATTCATGTGTGGTTATTGCTGCTCCTTTTAAGACTCTGGATACACATTTTTTTTTGTTTTATTTAAATTCAAGTTAGTTAACATACAGTGAATGTATTATTAATTTCAGGGTAGAATTTAGTGATTCATCTGTTGCGTATAACACCCAGTGCTTATTCTGTCAAGGGCCCTCCTTAATGCCTGTCACCCAGTTACCCCAAACCCCCACCCACCTCCCCTCTAGGAACCCTCAAAATAATACGAATCTCTGAGTATTTCTTTGAAAAAATGGAAATATTGAATAGAAAAATGAAATAATGTTAAAATGATATCGGTTAAAACTTGATCTCAAGTTAAAGAATAAAACATTGGAGCAATAACTTTTTTGCTAAATGAGAAACTTTAAATTGCCTCATAAAATGGTTTTTAGCACTCCTGGTAACATCACCAAAAGAATTAAAAAAAAAAAAATCATTCTCTTTAAAACTTAGGAAATTAACACATAGTTTTAAAGGGGAAAGGTACTCATTGGGTGTATGCTTTCCTTCCGAGAAAATATTTGATCCTTTGAATGTTGCCTGAATTGATTTGATCCATTATTTTAAGGAATATTTCACATCATGAAATAACTGCTAGGAAAATTGTTATTTCCAGGCTGCAATGGGAAGCTTATAAACACGACGATGAAGGCTTAATCTCTGATACAACTTACAAATATTGGTTTACGACTATATTGAGTCCAGTTAGACTGATTTTTTTTTCGTTCCTAATATGAAATTTGATGCTGGGAAATCTGATAAGTGAGTTTCATTACACTGGAAATTTATTGCTTCTACATCCAAGTGCAAAGAAATAGCACAAGGAAAAACAATGAGGAGTCTGTATGCAAGGCATTAATGATGGCCACTATTTTCTCAGGAAGATTCTGCGTCGGGAACAAGGGCTATTTGAGCTATTGTGGTGACAAGGAAACTCTTCCTTTTAGGACAGACCATCATTCTCTTTGCACCCTTGCCGGTGTAAGATCACATCGGCATGTTCTTGAGGCATTTTAGATCAGGAAGAGTAAAAACACAGTGAAAGACAAGAAGGTATTTATACGCCATTTTCACAGTATTTGGGCAGAGAAGCAGCTGAGAGCTCGGTGGTGCAGGCCAGGTGCCCAGTGCTCCAAACCTTCTGCACGCCGACCCCCACCTCGACTCAGCCTGCTCCCCACGCCGCTGCTGTCTCGTCCCTGCAACATGCTTTGCACATTCTGATCTCCATTCAGTTGTCTGTGCTCTGCTCACTACATTACAGATGGGATGACAGAAGCTGAAGAACTTTGCAGAGAGCAAACAGTATCATTACATTAATTAAACCAATGACTAAAATTGTTCCCTGACTATAAAGACCCAAGGCTGGGCTTCCTGGTAGGGAGACAACAATGTGTGAGTGTTCAATTTGTTGAGTGTTCTCTGTGTGCCAGATGCTGCCCAGGAAGAACCTTACTTTGTGCAGGTAGCAAATCCACAGACCATGTTCCGAGGACCGCACTAGGGACTAGGGCTTTGAGGGGAAGGACTTGTCTGAAGTCAACCACCAGGAAGAACAGAACTGGGCTATGAGGTCTCGTTCATCTGCCTGACTACCCAGCTGATGCCTTTTTTGTTTCACTAAACAGTGGTTGTCGATGGCAGGAAACTTAAACTCTCAACTTGGATTTGTAAAAGATGATACACAATGGGGTGCCGGACATAAATGGCCAATAAGTATTTATAAGCAGAGGCTGAACATAACTTGAATGGGGAGAGCATCACTGTCAGCTTAGATGTGACAGGGGAGTCTCTGTGAGGAGATAGAAAGACACAATCGTGTTGTGTCAGGATCCTAGTGAAGAGCTCCCCTGTGGGGGAGGTGATCATTTGGAGAAAACAGGCACACACACAAGCTTGCACAGACATACACATGAATAGGACATAGGAAGGAATAGGACATTGGAAGGACGATATAACCCAATCTCGCTAAACACGTTTTTTGTTTTTTTTTTTTTTTCTTTGAAAACTGTGTTTATCCCACTGGTTTGGTTCAAAATGGTTGGAAAGGTTGAATGACATAAAATCAGGCAAGTTTCTTTCATGCAGGACTTTTCAGAAACTTTATCATGGAGCAGGACAATATGAATGAGAGAGAAATTTAGAATACATATTTCCCAAACTGGTTTGTTCTTAAATATTAATTTTTTTAGAGAGCCTCTGTTAAGAAAAGCTTATAGACACTTGGTAGAAAATATTGCTCCAAGGAGGAGGGTAAACTGAGCTAATGGACAGGAGTCTTTTAAATACTAGATTAAAACAGATTTAATCCTGTAGGCAGTGAAGAACCACCAAGGGTCCTTGCACAGGGAGCTGATTTCTACTGTTACGTTAATGATAGTTCCAATTTCCAAGGTTGAGACAGCAAGAGTAGCATATTCTCAAACACCGTGGGGCCAAACTTGTCAAAACAAATACTATACGCTTCCTTCTTGGTTTACATCGTAAGCAAGCATGTGCTTTGTGGAGTTGATTTCCTGGAATTAGTCCAAACGTTGTGGTTGGAAATAACCCACGCTTTACAGGTTTTATAGAGTACTGGGTTGATATTTTAATCTTGCTGAGTATTACGGAGAGTTAAGAAAAGAAGCTGGTGTAGATCACTAAGCAAAGCCTCTCCAAGGTTTTTGAGCACATATGGCATCTCACAAGAAGAAGAAAGCAGGAAATGTGAGCCCAAAGGAAAACGAGGAGTTCTTTGGGGGACGGTCAGACTTCTGTTGCCCTTGTTTAATACTTAACGGTTTTGAATTCTGAAGCTTCCAGACTTCTCCCCAGAAGATAATTTTCTAAACATTGCCTGTTTTCATGCAGAGTTGTCAAAATTTCCAGGAGCACAGAAGTACAATAGGGGCTTTTATCCTAATGATGTTATCCGCCATAGAACCATAGTCAAACTTCTTGATATAAGTGAATAATAAAGCTAATGTTTATAGAGCAGTTCCTAACTCTGTCCTAAGCACTTAAACCTATTTATACATTTGATTCTATAACAACCAGGGGATAAATGTTGGCATTGTCCTTGTTTTACTTATTAGGAAATGACAACAGAAAGGCCTTGCCAAGATCTTGCAACCAGATTAGTGAGGGAGTGGGATTTAGTTAGGGCTCTGCTTGATTCGGGTTGGACCAGTCTCCTGACTGTTGATCTCAGGTGGTCTGACCAGATCCCTTTCGCTTCACTACTCTGCTTTTCAGTCACTTCCTAATTAAGGGCGTGGTTTACAAGGATCTACCTTCTGATTCCTAAATAGAACAGTAATAATAGCTAACTGATTTAACTAGGCACCAGGCACCATATTATACCATTTACATTGTTTATCTCATTTAATTCTTGCAATTATTTTGTAGGACAGGCAGACTTATTAACCCCATTAGCGTATATGAGATCACTGAGGCCCAGAGGGATGAGGCCCTGGTTCAAGGTCACACAGCTAGTAACAGGTAAGTTTGCAAGACAAACCTGGTCTGACTCCAGAGGCGGTTGTCATAACTGCTGAGTCTATTTAACCATATCTTCAGGAAGTTTGTTATGTTAAGTAAATTACAGATGAAAATTACAAATTGGATCTTGTGTTTGGTCCTTTTAATTTTCTTCCTCCAATTAAAAAAAGCGTGGAAAAATATTTAGTACTCTGATCACATGCTTTGGCAAGCTGTATTTATCTTACATAGACTGATGTGTCTATTATGCATCCACAAAACTCATTATGACCTTTTAAAATTGCTCTTTTCATTCTTTTCTTTAAAAAAAAGAAGCTCTAAAAAAAAAAAAAAAATCATACATGAGTGTTTTTCCTGAAAGTCAAACACTAATGAAGCTCAACTGCCCTATTTATAGCATTTTTTCCTGTATTGATCAAGGCAATTGGACGAAAATGGATGTGCAAGAATGGCAGCTTATATATAATAATACACTAGTTGACTATTTTAAAAATTGAGAGTTGAAAATACCACGATCAAAATGAAAGATTCTTACACCCGAATGATTTCTTGTGTTGTCATCTTTCTTTGAAGAAATCAATTGAATATTTCTTTATGAACTCTTTACTATAAAAAGGAATGGCTTATAAATAAATACTATGTACAATTTCTTTTTTGAATTAATTATTTAAACAACTTATAATGAGTTATCTCATGTTCTTTCTGTCCTTCATAACATTTTATCCAAATCACTGGGAATGTGGATATGTTATTCTCAGATTCTTATTTTTCTGCCAATGAAAAAGATGCAGTATTTGTTTCCCAATAAAATACTACTTTCTTTTGAGAGAGAGAGAGAGAGAGAAAATGAACATATATGAGAGTGGAGAGGGGACAAGAAAGGAACAGAAGGAGACGGGGAGAGAGAGAGAGAACCTTAAGCAGGCTCCATGCTCAGCGAGGAGAGACTACAGGCTCAATCTCACAACCCTGGTAGTGAGCCAAAATCAACAGTCAGACCCTTAACCAACTGAGCTACCCAGGTGTCCCTAATGAAACACTACCATTAATTTGGAAGGTCCAAGGTGGCAGTGTAGGAAGATCCGGAGCTCACTCCTCCCATCATGATTCTACATTTACATATGGAACAATTCATCCTGAACAAGAAAGGAAAGCTTATAGAAAAGCCTCTGCACAACCAACTAATAGACTGGGAGAGATAGAGATACAGTAATGATGGGAACCCCATTGAGAATGTGGCAGCCTGCAGTAGGCTATCATTGAGGGGCCTACACAAAGACTCACTTACCTGAGGGCACAGCAGTTTAACAAACAACTTGACTATAAGCAAAGCAAATCGATTTACTAAACCTAAAGTATCCACCAAAATGTAGGGTACTGTTGGAACTCTTTCTGGGATTGGAGGCACTAGCAAGCACCACCCTGATAGCACAAGTGGGATAGGGGTCCAGGTACGCTAGCCAGCCTGCTAGGCCCATCCCAGAGTACCCTGAGCTCCTGACCCCCAGCAGCTCCAGCCAGCCCCCAAAGCTGGCCCTGGTAGAGGATAGCCCAGGGAAACCCCGTGGCACCCAACTTAGCTTCAGCTGTTCCTCCAAATCACAGCCCTGTCACAGTGTCTCCCAGGAACCCCCAAGGCTGGGCCTACTCTAGCTTCAAAGCTGCCAGGCACATGCAGCCTATGTGGAAAATGTTCTTACTCAAAGCTACTCCTTTATAACTGGGAGGGGTATATATTCTCCTTATTCATAGAAACAAACAGAAGGTCAAACCAAATGGAGAGACAGAGAAATATGTTCCAAACAAAAGAGCATGATAAAGCCCCAGGGAGGAGGGTAGGAGAAAAACTAATGAAAAGAGATAAGCAATTTACATGATAAAGAGTTCAAAGTAATGTGAAGATGCTCATCAAACATGGGAGAATAATGGAGGAACAGAGTGAGAACTTCAGCCACAAGTTAAGAAATGAGAGAAAGAACCAGTCAGAGCTGAAGAATACAATAACTGAAAGGAGAAACACACCAGAGTGAATCAACAGCAGATCAGATGGCACAGAAGAATGGACCAGCAAACAAGAAGGCAGAAGAATGGAAATCACCCAATCAGAATAGATTTAAAAATGAGTATATTAAGGGATCATCAATACAACATCAAGTATAATAGCTTTCACTTTACCTGGGGAAAGGAGAAAGAAAAGAGGGAGGAAAACTTATTTGAACAAATAATGGCTGAAAACTTTCCTAACCCAGAGAAGGAAGCAGACGTCCAGGTCCAGTAGGTAGAGAGTCCTAAATAAGATCAACCCAAAGAAAACCTCGCCAAGACATTTGATAATGAAAATGGCAAAACTTAAGAATAAAGAGAGACTCTTACAGGCAGAAAGAAAAAAAACAAATAGTTACATTTGAGGGAAAACCCTTAAAACTACCAACTGATTTTTCAGCCAAAACTTTGCAGGCTCAAAGAGAGTGACAAGATATATTTGAAGTGCTAAAAGGGGGAAAACTTGCAGCCAACAAGACTTTTCCTGGCTAGATTATCATTCAGAGTTGAATGAGAGGTAAAGAGTTTTCCAGATAAGCAAAAAGTAGAAGAGTTTATCACCACTAAACTGGTCTTACAAGAAATGTTAAAGGGTCTTTTTTAAGTGGAAAAGAAAAGGCCATAACTAGAATAAAGAAAATTATGGGAGGAAAAAATCTCACTGGTAAAGTCAAATATATAGTAAAGGCAGTAGATCAGCCACTTAAAAACTAGTATGAAAGTTAAAAGGCAAAGAAGTAAAATTAATTATAAATACACAAAGTAGTTAAGAGATACACAAAATAAGATATAAAAAGCACAAAACATTGAGGGGAGTAAAAATGCGTCTTTAGAACACACTTGAACTTAAGAATATTCACAGGTTATGATAGGCTAGAGATATATATGAACCTTATCATAACTACAAAGCAGAAACCTACAATAGATGCACTAAAAGTAAAGAGGAAGGAACCGAAGCATAATGCTAAAGAAAACCATCAAATCAGAAGGGAAGAGACCAGGAGAAAAAACAGGAACAGATTAAAAACTACAAAAACAACAAATGGCAACAAATTGAAACCTATCGATAATTACTTTAAATGCAAACAAACAAAGTAATCAAAAGGCGTAGAGGAACTGAATAGATAAACAACAACGTTAACAAAGCAAGAGCCATTTCTGTGCTCCCTAAAAGAGACTCACTTCTATCAAGACACACACTGACTTAAAGTGAAGGCACGGAAAACATATTCTATGCAAATGGAAACAAAAAGAACCTGGAGAAGCCACACTCACATCAGACAAAATAGATTTTAAAACAAAGAGTGTAACAAAGGACAAATAAGGGCATTACATAATAATAAAAGTGTCAATCAAAACAGAGGATATTACCGGGATATCTGGGTGGCTCAGTCAGTTAAGCGACTGACTGTTGGTTTTGGCTCATGTCATGATCTCATGGATTCTGAGATAGAGCCCTGCGTTGGGCTTCATGCTCAGTGAGGAGTCTGCTTGAGGATTTTCTCTCTCTCTGTCCCTCCCCTCAACTCGTGCACATGCATGCTCACATACTCATATGCCCTCTCTCTAAATAAATAAACAAATAGATCTTTTTTAAAAAATGGGATATAGCCATAAGTACTTATGCAGCCTAACACAAGAGTACCTAAATATATAAGTAAACATAAACAGACATAGAGAAGTTAGCAGTAATACAATGATAGTAGAGGAATCTAATACTCTACTTGTATCAATGGATAGGTCATTTAGACAGAAAATCAACATGGAAATATTGGCCTGAAATGACACATTACACCAAATGAATTTAATAGATATATAAATGACATTTCATCCCCAAACTGCAGAATCACATTCTTTTTTCAAGTGCACATGAACATTCTCCAGGACAGATCATGTTAGGCTGCAAAACACATCTCCAAACATTTAAGAATATTGAAATTATATCAAACATTTTTTTTTAACACAGTGGCATAAAATCAGAAATCAATTACAAGAAGAAAACTAAAAAAGCACAAACGTGGAGACTAAACAACTAATGTGCCAAAGAGGAAAGTTTTTTAAAAATACCTTAAGATAAATTAAAATGGAAACACACACATTCTAAATGTATGAAACACAGAAAATGAAATTCTAAAACAAAACAAAACAAAACAAAAAACTGCAGTGATGCACATCTGGGTGGCTCAGTTGGTTAAGCATCTGACTCTTGATTTCATCTCAGGTCATGATCTCAGGTTTCTGGAATTGAGCTGCGTGTCAGGTTCTATGCTCAGTGGGAAGTCTGCCTGAGATCTTTTCTCTCTCTCTCTCCCTCTCTTTCTGCCCCTCCCTCTGCCACTCTTCTAAAATAGATAATTTTTTTAAAAGTTTATAGTGATGCAGTATTACTGCAAGAACCAAGAAAAATCCTAAATAAGCAATCTAACAGTTTAACTAAAGAAACTAGAAAGAGAAGACCAAATAAAGCCCAAAATTGGTAGAAGGATGGAAATTATAATGATTAGAGTGGAAATACATGAAATAGAGATTTTAAAAAAATAGAAAGGATCGATAAAATGAAAAGATGTTTCTTTGAAGAAATAATGAACCTGTAGCCAGACTCATCAAGAAAAAGAAGAGAGAGGGCCCAAATAAGTAAAATCACAAAATGAAAGAGAAGCTACAGCTGACGCCACAGGAATACAAAAGGTCATAAGAGAGTCCCATGAATAATTATATGCCAGCAAATTGGAAAATCTTGAAGAAGCAGATAAATTCTTATAAACATACCACATTCCAGAACTGAATCATGAAGAAGTAGAAAATCTGAGTAGACAATAAAACCATCAGTAATTTAAAAATTCCCCCCAAAATAAAGGACCAGATGGCTTCACAGGTAAATTCTACCAAATATTTAAAGAGTTAATACCTATTCTTCTCAAATTATTCCAAACAATTAAAAAGGGAGGAGAGCTTCAAAACTCATTTTATGAGGCTAGCATTTTCCAGATACCAAAATCAAGCAAAGCCAAGAGATAAAGAAAATTTACAGGCCAATATCCCTGATGAACATCAATGCAAATCTCAACAGGATGTCAGCAAACTGAATTAAATAATATGTTAAAAGGATCATACAGCATGATCAAATGGGATTTATTCCAGTGGTACAATGATGATTCAACATTTGCAAATCAATCAAGGTGATAAACCACATTAATAAAACAAAAGATAAAATCATATGATCATCTTAATAGATGTGGAAAAAGCATTTGGCAAAATTCAATATCCATTTATGATAAAAACTCTCAACCAAGTGGATAGAGAAGGAACATATGTCAATGTAATAATGGCAAACTCATAGCTAACCTCATACTCAATGGTGAAAACCTGAAAGCTTTTCCTCTAAGATAAGCAACAAGATAAGAATGTTCACTCTCACCACTTAAAAGGCATCCAAATTGGAAAGGAAAAAGTAAAACATTTACTATTTGCCAATGATATGATACTAATAGATATACAAATATATACAAGATTTTAAAGACTCGACCAAAAACTATTAGAACTAATGAATGAATTCAGTAAAGTAGTAGGGTACAAAATTAGCAGACAGAATGGAGATGTGTTTCTATACACTAATAATAAGCTGTTAGAAAGAGAAATTAAGAAAACACCCCATTTATGATTGCATCAAAAATATGTATATGTATGTATATATAGACTTTAAGCCCTTGTTAAAAAAGGATGATGTAAGCATTTATTCAGAGGTTGTTATAGAATTAAAGTTATAAATAAGTTTGAGTGCTTAAGACACCATCAGGCACATGAAACTGCTCTACAAACATTAACTTTCATTATTCACATATATTCCTATATATTAGTAGACATATTCATTCCCATGTTCAATGTAGCATTACTTACAATAGTCAAGGTATAAAACAACCTAAATGTCCATTGATAGATGAATGGATAAAGAAGAGGTAGTATATATGTATGCAATAGAATATAACTCAGCTGTAGAAAAGAATAAAATCTTACCATTTGTGGGGCACCTGGGTGGCTCAGTGGGTTAAGCCTCTGCCTTTGACTCAGGTCATGATCTCAGGGTCCTGGACCCCTGTGTCAGGCTCTCTTCTCAGCAGGGAGCCTACTTCCCACTCCTTCTGCCTGCCTCTCTGCCTACTTGTGATCTCTGTCTGTCAAATAAATAAACAAAATCTAAAATAAAATAAAATTAGAAAATCTTACCATTTGTGACTCTATTGACAGACCTGGATGATACTATGCTAGTGAAAAAAGCCTGATGAAGGCAGACAAATACCATGTAATTTATTTATATGTGAAATCTAAAAACACCAATTGAACCTATAAAGCAAAATAGAAACAGGTTCATCAATACAGGAAACAAAATACTGATGATTAGTTGGTATAGACAAAAGAGGTAAAGGGAAATAGGAGGGAAAAACTGTCACTTATGAAATAAACTTTATGGGAATGTAATGTATGGCATAGGGAATATAATCAATAATTTGTGATGGTTTTATATGGTGACAGACTATAAGTAGGCATCATGGGAATCATTACATAATGTATATGAAATCACTATAATGTACACCTAAAACTAATAAAATATTTCATATCAGCTACACTTCAATTTAAATTGTTTTTAATTCTTTAAAAATTAATTTTAAAAATCTATCAGCAAGAGAAATATCAATACATTTTCTTCCCTACAATTTTTTTAAATAACTATTTATTTATGGGACACCTGGGTGGCTCAGTTGGTTAAGCCGCTGCCTTCAGCTCTGGTCATGATCCCAGGGTCCTGGGATCGAGTCTCGCATCGGGCTCCTTGTACAGCAGGGAGCCTGCTTCTCTCTCTGTCTCTGCCTGCCCCTCTGCCTGCTTGTGCTCTCTCTATATGACATATAAATAAATAAAATTTTTTTAAAAGGATTTATTTATTTATTTGTGCGGGGGAAGATCTGAGGGAGAGGGAGTGAGAGTCCCAGGTGAAGCCTGACATGGGGCTCAAATTCTCGACCCTGAGATCAGGACCTGATGTGAAACCAAGGGTCAGAGGCTTAGCCAATGGCACCACCCAGGTGCCCCTACCCCAGAGACTTTTTTAAGTATGGAAAGCTGTTGAATACCTGTAAAGATCTTTATTTATTGTAGAATATCTCAGAGTCTTTTGTTAGCGATCCTTGTGATTCTCTAAAGGGGCCTACAGGTGCTACATTTTAAAACTTGTCTCTGGAACATTTTTAATATGAAATATCTATTAATGATCCTAGTATCACACACACACACACACACACACACACACACACATTACCCATGCCTTAGAAAATTTGGAAATATCTATACACTTGTTGGGTGATGATTATAATTAGCTGTAGATGTTTGAGGTATGGAAGTAAATCTAATGTGTGTTCAGTTTTGACTAGCATTATAAAATAAGTCATCTCAGGAAAGAAAATTATGTCCAACAGATACATGCAATTGACAACAATTGCAATCTGTAATCTACACAAAGTTTTTCCTACTACATGGATGGGAATATGCACTGTTCAAATTTCCAAATGACAGTGCCTATTTATTCCATAATAGAGTACGGATGTGTGAGATGTCCATCCAGGAAATAGAAACTAAGCATTTTAAGCAGAAGGAGATTTAGGGGAGGAGATTAGGTACTTTCAAAGCAGTTGAAAGTGCTGGAAGAATCAGCTGTCAGCTGGGCCTTCCAGGATGATTCCAAGCTCTTGGCAAACTTGACACACCAGGGAAGCTTCAGATCTCTGCGGGAATCAGGAAGATGGGAATTCCAGATGTTGCCACTCGAACATTAGATGTGGCCAGAACACTCCATGAATGCTATGGTCTAGGAGTCACAAAGATGCCACTATTACTATGGTAAATACCACTACTGCCGCTGTCCCTGGACAATGTGGATGCTGATCCCTGGATTGTGATGGCAGGTAAGGCAATGACCACCATCCTTACTTTCCATAACCTTGCTTTGGTAGGAGGAGCCACGAATCATCAGGAATTGCCCTTTCTTCAGATTTTTTTTTTTTTAAAGTGCATTTTATTGGTGTGATCAAACTTGTATCTGAGAAGGTAAGAAATGCACTTATTAACTTTCCAGCCTCTCTAGTTTAGGAAGGCACACTAGGAAGAGTTGGTGATACAGAGGTTCAATGCCTTTTGAAAATGGTGTATTATATTCAACGCCGGATGGTACTTATCCACTCCAGGTCCAAGTAGATCCTCTGGGATGGTGGTATGCTTTTACGTCAAAAAGTAACACTAAAAATGAGACATGGGAGGGACAGTTGAAAGGGAATAATGCTTCTGAGGAAGATATTTTTCCTAGATCTTTCCATTTTATTCTATACTTGAAATTTTTTCATTTGTATGACTCCAATTTACTTCAACAGTATTTTTTTTTATCTCATTTCATTTTTAAATTTTTTTGTTTGCAAATTTATTTGGATATACTTTTATTTTATTTTTTTCCACTTTATTTTATTTTACTTCTTTTCAGTGTTCCAGCATTCATTTACACACCACACCCAGTTCTCCATGCACTACACACCCTCTATAATATCCACCACTAGGCTCACCCAACCTCCCACTCCCCTCCCCTCCCAAACCCTCAGTTTGTTTCTCAGAGTCCACAGTCTCTCATAGTTTGCCTCCTCCTCCGATTTCCTCCAGCTCACTTCTCCTCTCCATCTCCCCATGTCCTCCGTGTTATTCCTTATGCTCCACAAGTAAGTGAAACCTTATGATAATTGACTCTCTCTGCTTGACTTATTTCACTCAACATAATCTCTTTCAGTCCCGTCCATGTTGATACAAAAGTTGGGTATTCATCCTTTCTGGTGGAGGCATAATACTCCATAGTGTATATGGATCCCATCTTCTTTATCCATTTGTCTGTTGAAGGGCATCTTTGTTCTTTCCACAGTTTGGCAACTGTGGGCTTGCTGCTATGGACATGGGGGTACAGATGACCCTTCTTTTCACTACATCAGTATCTTTGGGGTAATTCAACAATATTTTTAATCTGAATTACCACTTTCAATCCTTCCAAATCTTTAAACATGGTTTAATTTTAAAAAATCAAACCTCCTTGAAGCACGTGGTGGCTCAGTCGGATAGGCATCTGCCTTCAGCTCAGGTCATAGTCCGTGTCCTGGATCAATCACCACATCAATCTCCCTGCTCAGAAGGGAGCCTGCTTTTCCCTTTGCCCGCTGCTTCTGTGCTCTCTCTTTCTCACCACTTGTGTTCTCTCTCTCACACACACAAATAAATAGATAAAATCTTAAAAAAATTAACCCTCCTTGTTTCACACTCAGATAAGCTGTCAAGGAGCTCATTCTCGGTGTCTGAGAATTCCCCTCAAATTCTAAAGACTAATGAGGGACAAGGGTTGTGGAACTAACATTTCCACATGTGGCCTTAATTTATTGTCCTCTTTCCTTCCTCCTTTCCTTCCTTCTTGTTCTCCTTCCTTCCTTCCTTCCTTTTACCCTCTTCCTCTTCTTCCATCCTTCCTTCCTTCGCTCCGACGTTCCCTCCCTCCATCTTTCCTTCCCTCCCTCCCTCCACCCCCCCTCCTTCTTCCTCTCCTTTCTTTTTTCACATAAATTTTCCATATTTGAAAATATATTGTATATTCCTTATTTTATCTGAACTCTTTCTTTATAAACACACACACACACAGGTATATTTATATATGCATTGTTTTCTTTTTTTCTTTAAGCTAAATTAGAAGATGATTATTTACTTCAAGTTACTATTTATACACAAATGTTTTTAAACTTTTTAAGAAGAAGATATTACTTCATAAATGGACTTTAAATACATTCTCTGAATAGAAACTTCAAAAACTAGTCTATTTCTTCATCTACAGAAATTCATTTTACATTCTGTTTTTGGGAATGCAGTTTAAGTATAAAATGAATATACTTACTTTAATGTATCAAATTTTGTGAACACAACCAAAATTCCTCTCCTTGAGGAGTACTTCAGGTTATACTCAATATTTTCTGAGGACAAATCTAGATTTAAAATACTATAGTTAGGGGCATGTAGGTGACCCTGTTGGTTAAGCATCTGAGTCTTGATTTTGGCTCATGATCTCAGGGTCCTGAGATCAAGCCCCACATGGGGTTCCTGGCTCAGCAGGGAATCTGCTTGAAATTCTCTCTCTCATTCTCTCCTCCCATTCTCACTTGCCTGCTGTCTCTCAAATAAATTTTTTAAAAATCTTAAAAAATAAATTAAAAAAACCTGTGATTATTGTTAAAATAACATCCTCCATAAATAAACACATTGAGCAAATAGAAATGAATAAAAAATGATTCATGTCTCTTACCTTTGCAGCCTCAATTTTCTCTTCTGGAAAACTGGTACTATATAATACATGATTGCATTTTCAATACTAAGTTCGGGCATTACATATAAACATTAATTTGAAAACGCCTTGGGCAAAGCTGGAAGAAGAGCAGCAGTCTGAAAGAAACAACGAGGCACCAGAGGAATGCCAAGAAAATGACCATCAGAGAGAATACATAAAAATTGATGTTATCATCGTGAAGTCAGGTTACAGCATGTAGATGAAAGTCAGTTCCACAACCACAAGAAGAACACAAGCAAACTTCAATATGTAATGGGAATTTCAGCACCGCTATATTGCGCAACCTCAGGGGACACGACTGCCATAGAGTATAACATGAATGATGCCATTTGCATTTGTTCCTGTCCTGGTTCTGAAGATCTAAACTTATCAGGTGGGATTTGGAGGGCTGTAGGAGATATGACCATTGGATGGTGACATGCTAGGTCCAAGAAGACTTGGGATAGGAAGTTCAGAGAGACAGATGGAACTTAGTGATCATGAGCTTTTATATAATTTCACTTTATTGGTAGGGCCTTGATGACATCAAAACTCTGGGTTCTGGTGTAAGTCTTGATTAGAGAATTTTGGGTGTACAGGTGGTTATGAAATGTGTGGTGGTCCCTATCCTGTAGAAAATAAAAATGATCAATGACTTGGGGGTAGAGAATGACCATGATTGTACTATTGTTTCAGACAAACTGTTCTATAACTGCAGGATGAGTTTTAGTAGAACAAATGTGAATTCCAGTGGCAGGTTATTTAAGAGGCCTGGAAATGAGATTTTTAGCATTTTAAATGGTTTATGAAAAAAAAATGAACAACCAAAGACCCTAAGATAAAAACCAATAGGAGTTGATCATTTTGAAATTCTTTTCTTTTCTTTTTTAAAAGATTTTATTTATTCATTTGACAGAGATCACAAGTAGGCACAGAGGCAGGCAGAGAGAGAGAGAGAGGAGGAAGCAGGCTCCCCGCCAAGCACAGAGCCCGGTGTGGGCTCAATCCAAGACCCTGGGATGATGACCTGAGCTGAAGGCAGAGACTTTAACCCACTAAGCCACCCAGGCACCTCTGAAGTTCTTTTAAAATTAGGATAATTAGGAGAATAATAACACTATCTACAGAAGTGGAATCATGGTTTCTGGCATTGGACATAATAGACAAATTGTTTTAATATTGAGATCATACATTGGTAAAGACATCTCCGTTACAAATTTGCATGTTCTAGTATCTCTATGATTTACAAAGTTATATGCAAGATCATCATGAGGAAAAGAGTGCCATGAACATTTGTGTTTTCTATCTATCTCCATATAATCGTATTGTTTAGCAAACTATCCAAAACCTTAGTGGCTTAAAAGACAATCATCTAGGGATACCTGAGTGGCTCAGTGGGTTAAGTGGCTGACTCTTGGTTTTGGTTCAGGTCATGATCTCAGGGTCCTGAGATTGAGCTCTGTCTTGGG